>NC_039249.1:20408987-20561487 GCF_003368295.1 Carassius auratus | reverse complement strand
GAAACATGACTGGCTGTTTTTCAAAATGCCTCCGCAGAGCCATGCTAATGAAAAACCGATAGGTTGCAAGAAAATTTCGGGGAACTTATTAATCCCTTGATGATGCCTTATGTAAGCAATACAGTAACAGATGTACAAAAGCCCAATTTGTTTACTTTATTCTGCTTATGTTCACTGAGATCAAGGTTAAAATAATGAATAGTTCGCTTACAATGTCCAACAATAAAGACTACATATTTCCTGACTTATGAGGACATAACGCATGTCCCCATTTTTAAAAACGCTTATAAATCATACAGAATGATTTTTTTTATTTATTTTTTTATTGAAAGTAAAAATGCACAAAGTTTCCTGCGAGAGTTAGGGTTAGATGTAGGGTTAGGGTTGGTGTAGGGCTGATAAACAACAAAGGAACCACAAAGTTTATTAGCGATATCATAGGACGTCCACACTAGCATAAATCTCTCTCTCTCTCTCTCTCTCTCTCTGTCTCTCTTTATCTCTCTCTCTCTCTCTCACACACACACACACACACACACACACAATCAACTTTTAACTATAAATTAGTCATCCCCCTTTTTTTCTTATACAATCAACATGTTATTTATTTATACATTTTTATTTTTTGGAAGCAACTACTTTATTATGGCCTAAATGCTATATCATTCTTACCCTTTTATGGCAGTGTGTGTCACTCCAAGGCTCCAAAAGATGTGTATGTATTTCAGTGATGTCCAGTTTTTTCCCAACCGATTTGACACATTTCTCCAAACTCATGCTAGTGTTCTTAAAATAGTTAACACAATGATCTGAATACTTTGTAATTGTCCTAAACAGATTGTATGTTTTAATTAGTGTCATACAAATTACAGATGATTCAAATTTTCTCAAAACAGTGAGCTCTAAACTCTGAATGTCTGAAAATATATTAAAAAAATAATAATAATAATAACTGTTTTACACAAAATCACAAAAATTTATCTACTGTCCGAACACAACAAACAGAACTCTGTGATTTGTCATTCGATCAAATTAACAGAGTGTATTCTCCATTTGCGCAAAAGTGATAACTACTATATTTGGTTAATTATATACATAACACAGGAAATGCAGTTTTCCTAATCGTTTACACATCTATCACAATTGATTTAGGGTAATAATAAAATAGAAAGTATACAAAGAGCAAGAATGAATATGCAACATAACAAAAATAATAATAAAATAAATAATAATAAAAAACGGTGGTGGGGGGGGGGTAAAGAAAGAGGTTTAACATCTGGAGGTGAACTATCACTTTAAGTCTCATTCTTTAAATACACATTGTGTGTCTGCAGCATCTGATATGCAAGAAGAAAGGAAATAGAAGGAAGGCATACTTTAAATGGCATGACTTGTCAGCAACTTTGATCCTGGTCTCAAGCATGATAACTTCACATGTATCCAAGCAATGTAATTTATTGCTTTTTACAATCTTAGCTGGATCCTATTCTTAACAGGCTGTGTTGGTTCCTAACAACTCTTAAAAGTGCACAGTTAGTCACCTTTAGTAAATCAAATGGTTTTGTTAGCACTATCAACAGGTATTTTTCTATTCATGAAAAATACTTTATTCCTCTTTTATATAATATGACTGTCTGAAAAAAACTAAACAAAAACATACATACACCCACATACATGCATACTGTACATAGTGAACTGGACTTTGTTTACTGAGGTAATTTCCAACATAACTGCAAAAACATAAAAGGAAGCAGTTAAATAAAAAAAAAAAAACAAATTATGAGAACAGTGCTTATATTATTTCATGAAGAGAATATTCAGTCTTATTCAGGCATTTTGTAAACTAATATCTAAAGGGGTAACTGTGGCCTGGTGCCATCACATAGTTATTTGCTGTTAAAAGCCCCGGGGCTGCTGAGAGGTGGAAATGAGGCAGCCACTGGAAATGAGTTAGTGTCGTGATATTTCCAACACACTCATTGCAATTTTGGCAATCCACAGTTGCCACTGTAATTTTCACTTTGGCAAACTGGTGGCTATTTCATATTAAATTATGCAATCTGTTCCATGAAACCAAAAGTTCTGTTTAGGAGTCAACTTTCATGCTTAGTTATGTACACACAAGTTCATATACTGTATGTATATACATATATCATTTTGGGTATCATGTTTGGGTATAAAAGGAGCATCTCAGTCTTTGCCAACAAAGCTGGGTCGTGGCTCATCACTTTGTGCCGAATTTATGAGAGAAGTATCAAACAAATTAAAAGTCACATTTGCAATGCAAAATCACAAAGAATATTTTACCAACAACCATATATAATGTGACAAGATTCAGAGAATAAAGAAGAATAACTGTCTGTATAGGGCAAAGCAAGAAAGCTGAGGTGATATGCATGACATTGGAGCCCTCAGATGGCATTGTATAAGAAACCAACATGCAATGTTAAATATAGCCACATGGGCTCAGGAGTACTTTTGAAAACTGCTGTCAATTAACACAGTCTGCTGGTTAGTGAAAGTTGGTCAGTGAAAACACTGGAATTTCTTTCCTTTGTACTTTAATTAAATTCAGTTAAATAAAAGTTAAAGAGAATGAATAGATAACATTTTAAAAAAATGTATACACACATGTATATAATGTATGAATCGGTTGGTACAATATGAAACTATGTCTCTCTTTTTTAAAACTTTACACAAAAATCCAAGAAATGCACACACAAATTGCAAAGTGCCTCACATCCATTGCACTGCACTCAAAATATCTCAAACACATCTCAAAAGCAAACATGTTTAAACACTGTTGCCATAATATTAATTTATGTTAGATTTTTGTATGTTACATTGAGAATTGTGTGTTGAGCTTGCAAAAAGTGAAATTGAAAATTGAAGGCTGAGATGTGAGAATTAGTGTATGGTTTTGCAGATTTTGTGTGTGTAAGCAGTTGAAAACAAAAAAACAAAACAAGCATCATATTTCTATACAACCCACATTGTACAAAAGAATCAAATATATTATAATTTTTCTTTTTTTATGAATTCATATGCTCTTATTTGTATGGAAATGTAAAATAAAAAACAAACAAACAAACATCCCTAACTGTCAGTGTAGCACAAGTGAGAAATTGTATAAAGTATATGTAATATTAAGGAATTGCAATGAGAGGGTGTTAAAATTATTCACCAAAATAAAATAAAAATAATAATAATAAATAAATGATAATAATAATAATTTGTAATAGCAATTGTATATTGTTGTTCTTTTGTTGTTTTTGATTGCTTCCATTGTCCTCAAAAGTCACTTTGGATAAAAGTGTCTGCTAAATGACTAAATGTAAATGTAATAAAAGCATGTGCCACTTGCAGTGACATTTATATTATGTAGTATCTATCATACTCTAACAATGATTTTCACACTATGACAAATCCAGGTTTCCTTGTCTTCTCGCATGATATTACCAGCTCATATTGTAATTTGTGTGTGTGTGTATGTGTGCGTGCGTGTGTGTGTGTGTGTGTTTGCAAAACTGCCTATAGTGTTCATAACCCTTAACAGTGGTGAACAGCCTGCAACAATGCAGATATGGACTCAGGATGTGCCAGGTCACAGTCTAGTAAGGAGGGAGGTGGCAATAAACAGTCTTGTTTACCGTTCAGGACTGTCATCATTCCTTACTTGGCCTAAATATGTGACACATCCTAAGACATATACAGGATAGAATGAGGACACTGCACAATTAGAAACAGGCAACAGATACAGCTTACTGAAGTGGTGCATTAAACACCTCAAAGTGAGGGGAAGGGCAGGAGTGAGGGAAAGAATGGGAGGGAGGGCTGAAGGGAGGGAGGAATGGAGTGGTAAACACTACCAATTCAGTCATAATGACCCTCACATATCACCTGCTGATTGCAATACATTTTAAAGTATGGAAGACGTCACATTTACAGTCTGTCTGGGATTTTGCTACAGTTGCAAAGCGATTCCAGTGAGGTAAGGATCACAAGCAAATCAGATCAGAAGGCTCAGGGCGAGAGAGAGAGAGAGAGAAGAATGAAATCAAAGCAAGTATAGAATTGAGAGGAGATATAAATGAGATGGGATTACTTTATCGAGCTTGGCAGAGGAATGGCCTTTTGTGCACAGGGCTTCATCAGACCTGTGTGCCCTAAAGCCTCACTTCAGGGACTTTCAACTTTACTTTGCATCCCAAAGAAATACCCCCCTTCTCATCCAGGGATGTTAAAATGGTAGGACTTACGGTGAATGGAGTGTTTTTTTTTTTTTTTTTTTTACAATTATGGGTGTTATTTGATGATATGAGCCAAAGTCATTCCGTGATACGATATATCACAATATAATTGATTATCTTATTTTATTTTATAGTTATAAAAAAAGAATAAAGAAGCAAATACAAACAAATGACAATTTAAAAAAATATATATAAATATTTTTCAGGCACAATAGGTTTATTTAACTTAAGTTTGACAGTCTCCACTGTATTAATTAAATATAAACCAGTTCTATTTTAAGATACAAAAGCTATTGCAAAAGTGGTTTTCTCTTTTCATCTGTTGTTTGATTAACATTAATGACACAGAGAGCAACAGGTTTATTAGGCTGCAGTCACTTTAAGACCTGATGCACAAATCTAATTTACTGACCAGCTGGTTTTCAACAACTGTTAATGTTCATTTAAATCATAACCAATAGGCACATGATAGGCATTTTGACATAATTGTGTTTGCATTTGACCTTTCCAACCAGAGAGTTGAATGTGAGATTCCATGCTGTTTAAGGGTGCTTTCATACCTGGCACATTGTTTCAGAAACAAAATCAAAGTGCATTTTTTTTGTTTGTTTGTTTGTTTGTTTGTTTGTTTTCATTTTGTAATGCTGTCATATTCCTTATTCTTTGTAGCAGGTGCCTTTTAAACAAAATAGATTCCCGATGAATCCTGGACTCCCGCTCAAAATGAAAAATGAATATATAGACAGCTACAAAAAAACACAACAATAAGCCCATAAAGCGGTTTTAGTTCCCTCCTGACAGATGACAGCTAAGTGGAATGCCGGAATATACAGTAAACCGTGGAACTTTGACCAATGAGAGAACAGTTTACTGGTGTGTGATTTTGCAGAAACTTTTAGAAACTTTTCCCTGTGAAAGCGAACTGCAACAAGAGTAAAAAGCAACATTGTAATAATTGTAATCCATGTTTCAGAACAAAGCAATCGATCTAAAGGTGTGAAAGCACCTGAAAGATGACTTTATTTGAATACCTTTTTGGCATGTGTCCGTCAACCATAGACAGTAAAAGAAATGGACACAGCGACCCCATTGGAACTCAATTGAGACAAGTGAAGCCCATTTTTAGCGTTTTTTAGCACTTCCGTTTCTGACGCGCAGACTCAAACGAAGCTTGATGACGTCAGCAACCTGTCTGACAGATGTAAATCTTCTAAGTGGCTGTGCGTGCAAAGTGCCATCGTTAATCTTGCAGAGACGGCGAGCTTGAGCGGGGAGTTCTTTGTCGTGAGTGAGCAGGAGTAAGTATTCTGATTAATTATTTTGTATAGTATTTTAAAATGTAACGCCAGTACGCCATATTAAGTTAATTGCCTGCAAGCTTCTCCTCCTGTCTGTACGGTAATGCGACAGAGAGACGAGTGGTTATGACGCAACCGTTAGCCTATTTTTTACAAAAACTGTTTATACGGGGCCATAATGTAACATTGAAGGTAATGGAGCCCTTTATACATTGTCGTGTATCTTTAGAAATAAATAATGGACAAACGGAGTCTTTAAACGCCTCAGATGTTCAGTTATTCGCTGTCAAAGTGACGCCAAAATGAATGGGAGTCAATGGGAATGCTAATGCAAGTGAAGTTCTGCTAAAAGATGGCAGCCCCCACCCGACTTCAACTTCCGGTCGAGTTCCTTGCCCCCTGCCGTCAACACAAGACTTTTTTTTTTTTTTTTTTTTTTGCATCATGCACAAGTCGGTCTTTATTTTCTTATTAATGTGTGTTTCTTCATCATTCTAATGTGCCAATAACTATGCTACTGGATATATTTGCATATAGCAATATAGAAAAATCTACACACTTGATGATACACAATGATACACACTTTATCATCACACATACATAGGCTATAGTCATGCCAGCACCCAACCCTATTTACAACAATTGTAAATTCTTCCAGAGTTCACCATGTAGGTGTTCTCTGATGTGGTTTTAATGCTCTGCCTCCTTTAGGCAATGTGGTGTCCTGCCAAATATAATCCATCCATGAGAAACCTCCATATGCACCACAACACACGCAGGACTGTCTGCAGCCTGAGAGCATATTTTGGTATGTGTTGCAGACCATTAGTGATTCCATAGTGTTACCCTGGAGGGTGTGTGGCAGGAACGATCCATAACTTTTCCTAATGCTAATAATAGCTGCCATTATCAGTAATGTTGCACACCCAGACAAAAATGAATCAAGCACTCTGGTCCAGTTTTCAGCCCCAGAATCATAGTTGCGAGACAGAGAGAGCTGGTGACATGTTGAGGTTAAGCCATAATTACTGTTTTTGATTATCATTCAAAAAAAAAAATGCAATAATGATCATTAAAAGAAGGCATTAAAACAGTATTTTCAGTGTCGCAAGGCCAGGGTTTTTAGCCTTTACAAACTCAAGGACCTCCATTATATAAAGTTAAACTTCCTGCAGCGCAGTGAGAAGAAGAAAACAAAAAAAAAAAAAAACTAAACACTTTAATTAACCTGCACAGAGCCCTGTATATTCACATATTGGGTGGAACCAGTTTAAAATGCTGGCTTAATGGTCATGCACCAAAATAAAAGACTGTAGATAATAGCATAATGAAAGCTTTTAAGTGATTTAGAGAGAAGTGTGTTTGAGGCTAAGATTAAGAGCATTTAAGACAATTTACAGCTAATAATAAATCTAATGTGCTGATTTAATAAGTGTCCTTAAGTGTCTTTTCACACTGGGATACCTATTTGAAGTAGTCATCCGCTCTGGACCTTTCAAAAATATTTATTCATGAATATAGTGACTTAAAACTGAATTGGCTAGTGAACCGTTGACTGAGCTGTAAATGTTCTAAATGGCTTTTCAAAGTCATATTTAAATCTTTCTTGACATTCTTGCAAAAAAAAAAAAAAAAAAGGAAAAGGAAAGAAAAGGAAAAAGATTAAAACTAAAAAGTAGAATAATGGTATGAACAGAAATCACCCAGTACTGCAGTGATGAACTGTGTACTATTTACAGATATTAACAGATATACCTGATCCAGCTGTGTGCTTTGTAGGTGTCAAATAGTCCCTGGGCTAACAAGGATGTGCAGGCACTCAGCAGAGTGTGGAGTGTTGTGGATGTGTCCTGAAGTGGATGGAGTTATCAGTGCTATAAACAAACACAAAATGATTCTTTCCATTAGTGAAGAGGTCAGAATCAAGAAAAGTTTTTAATGTTTTATATAAAACAGTTTAAAATAGTTTGCAGAATGCAGATATGTCGATTTTGTGAGTGAGCTGGTATGAGCATAAAACTGCATCAATTAATAGATAGGTTTGTGAAACACTGTGTTAATCAAATTAACAACATGGATAGAAATACAAAGATCTTAGCATTGCCTAATCATTTCACAAATAAATTAGAATATTAACTTAAAAGAGCAATATTTTTATACAGTATTGTTCAAAATAATAGCAGTACAATGTGACTAACCAGAATAATCAAGGTTTTTAGTATATTTGTTATTGCTACGTGGCAAACAAGTTACCAGTAGGTTCAGTAGATTGTCAGAAAACAAACAAGACCCAGCATTCATGATATGCACGCTCTTAAGGCTGTGCAATTGGGCAATTAGTTGAAAGGGGTGTGTTCAAAAAAATAGCAGTGTCTACCTTTGACTGTACAAACTCAAAACTATTTTGTACAAACATTTTTTTTTTTTCTGGGATTTAGCAATCCTGTGAATCACTAAACTAATATTTAGTTGTATGACCACAGTTTTTTAAAACTGCTTGACATCTGTGTGGCATGGAGTCAACCAACTTGTGGCACCTCTCAGCTGTTATTCCACTCCATGATTCTTTAACAACATTCCACAATTCATTCACATTTCTTGGTTTTGCTTCAGAAACAGCATTTTTGATATCACCCCACAAGTTCTCAATTGGATTAAGGTCTGGAGATTGGGCTGGCCACTCCATAACATTAATTTTGTTGGTTTGGAACCAAGACTTTGCCAGTTTACTAGTGTGTTTTGGGTCATTGTCTTGTTGAAACAACCATTTCAAGGGCATGTCCTCTTCAGCATAGGGCAACATGACCTCTTCAAGTATTTTAACATATGCAAACTGATCCATGATCCCTGGTATGCGATAAATAGGCCCAACACCACAGTAGGAGAAACATGCCCATATCATGATGCTTGCACCTCCATGCTTCACTGTCTTCACTGTGTACTGTGGCTTGAATTCAGAGTTTGGGGGTCGTCTCACAAACTGCCTGTGGCCCTTGGACCCAAAAATAACAATTTTACTCTCATCAGTCTACAAAATGTTCCTCCATTTCTCTTTAGGCCAGTTGATGTGTTCTTTGGCAAATTGTAACCTCTTCTGCACATGCCTTTTTTTTAACAGAGGGACTTTGCGGGGGATTCTTGAAAATAGATTAGCTTCACACAGACGTCTTCTAACTGTCACAGTACTTACAGGTAACTCCAGACTGTCTTTGATCATCCTGGAGGTGATCATTGGCTGAGCCTTTGCCATTCTGGTTATTCTTCTATCCATTTTGATGGTTGTCTTCCGTTTTCTTCCACGTCTCTCTGGTTTTGCTCTCCATTTTAAGGCATTGGAGATCATTTTAGCTGAACAGCCTATCATTTTTTGCACCTCTTTATAGGTTTTCCCCTCTCTAATCAACTTTTTAATCAAAGTACGCTGTTCTTCTGAACAATGTCTTGAACGACCCATTTTCCTCAGCTTTCAAATGCATGTTCAACAAGTGTTGGCTTCATCCTTAAATAGGGGCCACCTGATTCACACCTGTTTCTTCACAAAATTGATGACCTCAGTGATTGAATGCCACACTGCTATTTTTTTGAACACACCCCTTTCAACTAATTCAATTAATTGCCCAATTGCACAGCCTTAAGAGCGTGCATATCATGAATGTTGGGTCTCATTTGTTTTCTGAGAATCTACTGAACCTACTGGTAACTTGTTTGCCACGTAGCAGTAAAAAAATATACGAAAAACCTTGATTATTCTGGTTAGTCACATTGTACTGCTATTATTTTGAACAATACTGTATAAATTTGTCCCAAATTGAGTACAGTGAAATCACACACAAAAACCGCTTGCAAATAATGTTAATCAGGACCCCAGTGGGATTTTTTTTTAAAGGGCTCATAAACGTTATGCCTTATTTCTTTGAATGAACATTTTGGCTGTGTTTTAAGAAGGCACTGCCGAGTCTAAACTTTCATAAAGAATATCTCTTTGGATTTGAGACTTTATTCTTTGCAGATCGTCTTTATGCACCAAGAGCTTTTAACACTCCAACGAGAAAGGAAAAATATGACCCCTTTAAAGGCATTAAGGCGTAATCTTAGTAAGTAAGAACCTTTACAGTTTACCTTCTATTACTGTAATTATATTTGTAAGGTTTATGCAGAATGGCATTATTAGTCCAACTGTGCAACGCTGTAAATAAACACAATTTTCAGCATTAATAAAATAGGTTATCTGCATGAACAATATAGCATATGGAAGGCTAGCTGTTAGAAAGGATGCATGTAAATACTGTAGCTTAATTCCTTAAACCAATCACAGTAAATTGTATTTCTTTTTTAAATAAATGAAAAAAGTGTCATTCAAGATTATTTAAATTAACTAGGAAAGTAAAAAGTAGTCAAATTAAAAGCTATTACAAAATAATAATAATAAATCCACATTATTTGTGAGTTATCCACATAGTCAGACTACTGTGCCAGAAGGAACACTGAGCCGAATATAAGCAAAAATCTTTATTAATCCAACACATGGGTAAAACCAACAAAGGAAACAGGAGAAAGATACACGTACTGACTTGTAGACCCGACGAAACTGAACTGAAAGGACTGGAGTTTATAAAGACAAAATAACGAGAAACAGACAGATGCAGGACATCAATTAATCAACATGGGACATGGACCACATGGAAAACACAACCTAACGAATGACAGTACTTCCCCCTCCTAGAAGGTGCGACCTTGCACTGTGGAACAACAGGGAGGGGGGACCAAGGACCAAGGAGGGGGCTTCGGTGGAGGATGGACCCCCCGGGAGGAGGCCGGCAGACAGAGACAACAGAGGGTGGAGCAAGGGAGAATAAGATGGAGGAAGGAGCCTGGGAAAGGACAGGAGGAGCTTGGATCAGGAGGAGCCACAATAGCAGCCCAAGGTGGAGCCGACAGTGGGAGGAGCCATGAAGGAGGAATGGCTGCCGACTCCAGGGGTAGAGACAGAGAGCCAATGAGACGGGGGATGCCAAGGATCTGGGGGGGCAGGGTGGAGCAGAGGGCTCTGGTGACGGAGGTGGAGATCCAGAGATCTGTGGCAGAGCCAGAGAGACTAAGGACCAAGGTGGAGCTGAGGGGATGAAGGAGCCTGACGGAGCCAGAGGGACGTGGCGAAGCCAGAGGAGTGGAGTCCCGAGGCGCAGGATGGACGATGCCAGACCAAGGGGGATCCGGAGTGAAAAGGGAGCCAGGTGGAGCTGATGGATCGATGGTTGACAGTGGAGGCAAGGGAGCTAGAAGCCAAGGTGGAGCCGTTGGGACCATGGGCCAAGGTGGAGTCTGGGCATTGGAGGCTGGAGGGGGAGGTGAGGGAGACTGCCAGATGACAGCAGTGGAAGAGGCTGGAGCAGGTGTGGAGGACAGGCATTTTCGGAAGAGTGGGCACTAGACGACACTTTCTAGGAACAGGTACTGGAGTATCAGAAGCCCCCTCAGGACTGGATGAGGAAACCAAAGATGAGGAAGGGCTGGACGGGACCAGCAGAGGCGATGGAGAGAGGAGAGGGTGCAGTTCAATTTCCAGTTCTGATGGGCACTGTGACTGGCTCTCACACCTGGTCTGACAGGTTGGGCTCTGGCTCTCCATCATCTGTGGGCTCAGGCTTATGCTCCGTACCTTAGGCTGATGGTGGGCTGGGCTCTGGGTCAGAAGTGGCACTGAAGGAGGGGAACCATAAACACAACCAAAAGGAATATGCTGGCAGCCATATCACCCTGGAGCCCAAGACAGGTTGCCCACTGAAGCTAAGCAGGGCTGAGCCTGGTGAGTACCTGGATGGGAGACCTCCTTGGAAAACTAGGTTGGTGCTGGAAGAGGTGATAGTGAGGTCAGCAGGGGCTGCTCATCCTGTGTTCTGTGTGGGTCCTAGTGCCCCACCGTAGTGATGGGGACACTATACTGTCAACAAGCACCGTGTGCAAGCAGGTGTGAAATCGGCATCCTGGCTAAATTCGCCCATTGGCCTCCTAACAATCCCCATATCTGCTGATTTGCTTCATCACTCTGTAAGCTGACACTCTCTCTGTAAGTTCACAACCAGTAAGCTGATGTGTGGTGGGCGTTCTGGCGCTATTAGGCTGCCGTCGCATCATCCAGGTGAATGCTGCACACTGGTGGTGGATGAGGAGATACCCCCAGACTATGTAATGCGCTTTGAGTGCCTAGAAAAGCGCTATATAAATGTAAGGAATTATTATTATTATTAAAAAGAACTGAGGAAAACCGGAAAACAAACCGAGGGGAGACACTCGTTTTACACTGTTTTAGGTCGGGTCTTCTGTCACACTACCGTGCCGGAACGAACACGGACCCGAAGATAAGCAAATTATTAATCCAACACATGGGTAAATCCAACAAAGGAAACAGGAGGAAGACATACGTACTGACTTGTAGACCCGACGAAACAGAACTGAAAGGACTGGGGGTTACAAAGACAGGATAACAAGGAACAGACAGGTTCAGGAAATCAATGAATAATCAACACGGAACACATGGAGGGAAAACACAACCTAATGAGTCCAGGGGCGTGACCCATATTAAGTCAAGTACAATCTCAAAATGTCAAACAGGGACTCAAGAATGTTGTGTTTAATTAGAGTTCTGAATGAAAGCATGTTGTAATTTCCCAAAAATGTACATTAAAACTGAATTTGAGTGTTGCAGTCATAGGACTTAAAAAATAAGAAAATCAGTCAGACATTGTTTTCTCTCAGTTGGCTGCATTTCCATTTTAACCATAGTTATTATTTCACTTCGCTATTTTTCCCTTTCTTCTTTGACCAAGCCCACCAGTATCCATTTGTCCAGTGATTGCAGATGTGAGCAGTCTTTAAACAGATCAAATCAGGGCTCCTATTGAAAGGCAAAGCCACTTCACAGCTGAAACACTGCAGGGTTGGCCACTCTGCTTTTCTGTTACCACATGCTGCCAACAAAAATGAAGAAATTCACGCTGCCCTAACAGGCCAAATCACTAAGGAAGTGCGACGCTCCAGCTAAATCCCTGTTCTTGCTCTGCTATCTGTAACAGTCTGCCGGTAATGACGACAGTGGAATCAATTGACGAAATCCCTCTCTGCTGCCTTGATCTCTTAAACCACCCATATTGAAAATGCAAATATGATGGGGGAAGAGAAAGACAAGACTTTCTGATAGCATCCAACTGCATTCAGAATTATGAGTGACCGCCTGATAAGGATAGACAGCTGCTTGGCCAATGGAAGATATGCTGATTGATTCACACAATTTACATGGATCAAGAAAAATCGAAAGTTGCTTTGAGCTTCTTCCATCTCCAATTTCCAGCAACAAAGAGACCATTCAGATCATAAAAACAGCACAAAGGGGAGTCTGAAGCATGCCAGGAATAACTAGTGGTCCACTACATCCACATCCCAAAAAAATTTTCAGTGTATATTTGCATTAATTTGAGCATTGCAAAAGAACAATGAAGTGATATAAATTCTAACACCATGTTGGTGTTCCAAACCTGCCGGACTTTTTATCTTCTGTGGGCCACAAAATAAAATATTCTAAATAAGGATTGTAATTTATGGTGAAAAATGTACAAACTGTAAAAATAGAGGAAAAAAAAGAAAACCAGTTTTACAAACAGATCATTATTCACCAAAAACTGTCTTACTACATGTATACAAATAAATAAATAAATAAATTAGTAAGTAAAAAAATAAAAAATACTGAAGCCACACATATGCAAAAAGCACATACTCTGGGTGGCCTTATTATCATGTTAAATAATTTATAACATGGTTATAATATATATATATATATATATATATATATATATATATATAATCCATGTGATTACTAGTGAATGAGACCCATTGTATGCTTTTCTGTCCATGCAATGAAAGCCAACAGGATACAAAAAATACAAATAAATAAAGTAAAACTTTTGCAACATGTTGAAATTCATTGTTTGAACAAAACTTTCTTCAGAATACTTATTTTGTGTTCATATGGAATTGTAGAAGTAATTGGCAAAATTTTCATTTCTTGGTGAACTATCCCTTTAAGAAGAAGAGAAAGAGAGAGTTAGAGAAACTAAAATCTCTCTGTTAGTACATCTTTCACACTTAAGTGAAAAGTTAATGGTCAGTATTATTACGACGATAATGCCCTTGAAGGCAAAATCCCAGAGCAGATCATTTGTCAAATACAATACCAAGCCCACATGACTGTTCTCTGTAGGGTGAATATGTTTCTGATCATATGTTAGTATGTGTATGGGTGCAGTGACACATAAAAATGTTTCTCCAAGCATGCACCTTGGGGCCACATATGCTTTCACTTGCCACCACGGTTTTGCCACCATTACAGTAAGCTCCCCGAGTTCATTTATCACCATCCTCTCAGTGACAGCACAGTGGCATATACACATTCCCCTGTGCATTTGTCCTCTTTCTTGTTTGGGAACTCTCCTGCACAATCCGTCTCTAAAGTGCTGTGGCCCAATCCAAGACAGTTAAAGTCTTTACGACCAGTCCTGGTTTTAAGGGCCTTCTTAAATAGATATGTGCATGCCTCAAATTTCCCTGCTGGTTAATAAAGCATCACTCTGTGGTGGGCTGCATTTGAAGTTATACACTCCATATATATTGAACCACTCATAAGTAGTAAGGGAAAAGCTTGCCCTCCTTCAATCCCATGTGAAGGTTAGCAGGCTTTATGAGGGACAGCCATACCACTATTGAGCTCATTTTAACATTCACTATTGGATTTTATCCAGGCACTTGCAACTTGGAGGTTCTGCATGTATATTCCAGCAGTCCACTGATGAAAACACAATTGTATTTATGTATTATTGTTTAATAAAGGAACTACTAAACCACTGTTCCGTTAAATGAATATTCACATGTTTTTAACATCATAAACTTACTTTTGGGTCAACAGAATTATCATAAGTTCACCTTTTTGCATACAGAACGTAATGGAGACTAAATGCAAGTTGTAAATTATTTCACTACATACCTTCAGATCTTGAACTGTAGATAGGTGATGCATTATTCAGCAGAAGGTATTTGCAGCCACTCCAGCTGGAGTGCTGTGGGTCTGTTGTAGGTGATCAAGCATGACCTGTCGAGGTGTTTATGAGGAAATGTATACATGAGGACACTGAGCTGAATTTAAATAGGTTACAAGGAGTCAATGAATCTCGTTTGGCTCAGACACTGAAACATTGGGGTTTGCACAAAAATGATACCTGTCAAGCAAGGATTAGATTTAACCTTTTGAGTGTGGGTGACGACTATAAAACAGTTATTCTTAAGACAGAATCACAAGGCACGTGATTAAAATTAAAACGCCAGATAAAATTGAGAAATTTACCATCCATGCTAAATATATATAGCTCAGAGCAGGTATAGTGTGTGCATAAGGTGAAGATAGGTCACCACACGTAGCTGCATGTATATTTTGTGTGCTACATTATAATAAATAAATAAAAAAAGTCATTATGCAACATGTTTAAATTACCTGTTGAATATTTTTCTGTAGCTATTCTTACCTTGTGCACTGCACAGTAATAAGCCTCATTAGCATAATTAGTAATTGAGTGTTATTATTTAACTTACTTCTATTAGGGACTATTTTCAGTTTACAGTCTTATTGAATTAATTTGATTGGTTAACATCAGGTGGTTACATATCATTAATTATAAATAACATGTCTGGTGCCATCTATACTATACTTGTCATACTTTGGCTATTTAATTTTACTGAATAATATTTTTTATTCAGCAAGGATACATTAAATTGATCAAAACAGTAAATAAAAATTAAATAAATTAAATATATACTTTTACTTATTCAGAATAAAAAAAAAAAAATATATCCTGTAATAAATGTAAGTTTCCACAAAAAAAAAAAAATTAAGCAACACAAAATGTTTTTAACATGAGTAAGAATAATACAAAATATTTCTTGAGCAACACATCAGCATATTAGAATTGTTATATTAGAATTGTTTCTGAAGGATCATGTGACACTGAAGGATGGAGTAATGACTGAAAATTCAGCATTGCCATCCCAGTAATACATTTCATACTCAATATGCCACTTATACTTTCTATAAGTTATTCTTTATTTAAAAGGTTTATGCACCTTAAGACTGTAGACTTTAAAACACAATGGGTTTGGCATTTCTGTCCTCCTCACTTTCAAGAGTTCCACAGCTATTAAACGATATTGGCTTACAAATGTGACCTATTCTCTGATCTTTTTGTATCATGACACCAAAGGGATAGGGGTTCAGACTGCCCTGATGAGTATTATCAAAGACGCTTTAAAAATAGTACACCCAGCCCTCTGACCTGGCACTTAGCATTACTAAGATGGATTAGGGTAATAGCAGAGGTTATAGAAGGCTTATGTCCCTATCAGCACTCCAGACTTCAGCCTTGAGTACCTGCTCTTCTCACCACACATTCTGACCCATTTACAACATAAAATTGCAATGGCTCATTTTCCCGAAGCACATAAGTAGTACTTAATCTCTACGACAGGTTTCCCAAATCTATCGTTAACCAAGTAGAGTAAAAAAACATTTATAAATTAACTGGAGCCTCAAACCACTCAAAAGTGCAATACATACAACTTAAATGGATCTTTCTCATTGCTTTTACAGTTTATCAAAGGGGATATATATATATATATATATATATATATATATATATATATATTTTTTTTTTTTTTTTTTTTTTTTTTTTTTTTTTTTGCATTATATTTGGCAGTCTTGCATGCCATGTGATAGGCTTAAATTATGAAAAGGAATAACTTTATGTAGGTTTACTTAGATAAGCATCTAATTTCAAGCGAGATGACATATTCTTAATAATGATAGATGCTTCACAAGAAAATGTGCGAAGATAAGTTTGACATATTTGGGTCACATAAGTGTGCAGTACTTTTTACAAATAAACAAACATAAATAAATGCTAACAAAGTTAATTTTGAGTGAGAGTGTGGTAAATAAGCTTTTTCATTTTCTCTTCATCATCTTCTTCTTTCTAAATTGTCAAGATGAAATATGTTCATGTAGCCTATATGCAGCATGCACTGATGCCGTTTATTGCAGTGCTTTTCAGTGTGCACATCCAGGGCCGAACCCACCATTGATGTTCCAGAGGTCAAGACCTCCGTAGTTTTTCAATAACATTAGTTGTAAAATAATTACATCTACTTTGGTGCTGCAAGGATAAAAAGCCAAGATAACAGATCTTCTCATCTGAGATGCTTCAGCAGGGTTGTGCGTTATACATTGCCTGCGATAATATCACAATTGTTGTTTTAATGATGTGCAATTTGACATGATCAAGTATTTTCCAAAGACCATTTAAAACACCAGTAGGCTACAGAGTGCACACGTACATTACATGAAGTCTGGTCTAGTGCATGTGCGCATCAAAGTGCGTTCTTCAGTCTAGTGCATGATTAAGTCTACTAAAATTAATTTAGAATGGTCACAAATTAAGACAAATTTAAATATTTTATACTACTTCATAAAGTTAATGAATTTCACACGAAGAGTGCTGTTTTTCTCCAAAAATGACCATGATTACAAATGTTATATTAATATTTTACAACAACTAAATAAACAAGATGTTCATTAAATACTTTTTGCATATATTTATGAAATTACAGCTTGAAAACATTTACCCTAATTTTTAATTATCTATTCATTTATTTTCTTCACCCATCAAATTTTAAGCATGCTCATTATTATACATTATATTTGTAAAAACCTAGACTTGGATTTCGGGAGAAAAAAAAGAATCGTAGTTTTAAAAATGCATAATTCAAATGCTTAAGTTGTAGGTCTGGTACAGAGGTTTATACATAAAAAAGAAGAAAATACTACTATTAATAGAAACATTAGCCATAGGCTCAAAGTTGAAGAAACACCCACACATAAGAAGTGCACATTAATGATTTGACTAATTATTATTTCAGATGAATTTATATTATTGTTGCTTAATGGTTTGCTAAATGGTCGGCAAGTGCAAAGTCAGGCTTAGTTAACCCTCTCACATTTGAAGCTGGTTGCTGAGATGACAATACTTCTGTCTGTGAAAAAGAGCTGGCGTGCTGTTTGTGTGAAAAGAGGTGACACTTTCAGTCTGACTGTCCATGTGAGATGAGCTGTCGTTTTGCTTGTGCGCCTGCATCAGAGACAGAGCCGAGAGTTAGTGGGTTGTCAGTGGGGAAACAAGTCACCCTGTGGGTGTCACATAGGATGAGGTGCGTCCTGCTGTGTCTCCGCCAGCAGATGTCAAAGCCGATATGTTATTGAGCCCATTTCTCATGAGGGGTGACCTATAATTCACTCACCTTTCTGTACTTTGAAATCCATTGCTTCTGACAGCTCACATTTACTGAGGATTTTTAATTAGCAGTGATGGTGGATTCAACTCACAAATATCAAACGATTTCATAACAACCAACATCTGTTTTTTCAGCTTATTTTCTCTATTCCAATATTTTGTAAAGTTGATCAGTTTTGTATAGCCAAATGTTTTGGCAATTCTTTGCAGCTTGGGAAAGTTGTGGCCTAATGGGTAGAGAGTTTGACTCCTAATCCTAAGGTTGTCAGTTTGAGTCTCCGGCTGACAATACCATGACTGAGGTGCCCTTGAGTGATGCACCATACCACCAACTGCCACAGCATCAAATGTCTGCCCACTGCTCCGGGTGTGTGTTCAAGGTGTGTGTGTGTTCACTGCTGTGTCTCAACACTTTGGATGGTTTAAATGCAGAGCATAAATTCTGAGTATGGGTCACCATACTTGGCTGTATGTCACTTTCACTTTTCACTTATATGAACCGCCCACTTTAGCAGGAAGATCTAATTCACATTTAAAATGACCAAGGGTATCACATGTTGTTAGTTCTTCCCCAAAGTGCTCAAATTACTAGTAATTTTCTGGCAGGACATTATTTAGAAATTGTATGGACATTTCCATAAACCTTTAAACACCACAATGAAGTACAAAAAATATTAGAAATAAAAGAAAATAAAAGGAAAGGAAAGAAAATAAAAGAAAAATCTTTTCAAATGTATATAGTACATTGTGCTTTTTATATAGATTAAACTTTTGTTTATTATTTTTGCAGTGTATTTAGTTAAAATTAATACAATTCTGTCTGAGATAAAATATCCTAGGTCAAATATAATATGCATCTGATGTATTGTCTGTCTATAAGGGGTTAAAGTAAACACATGTTGTTTACTTGTGTCCATATCACATAGGTTATCGGATAAGTTGCTCCTCGCTCTTCCTGTGGTACAGGATATACAGTGCCACCGCTGCTAGCCATTTTGGTGCCCTAAGCATAATTCCTTTTTGATGCCCTCCACCCCAATATATATATTGGGCCCTTCACAATGCAAGCTTCCTAATTCATCCCACCCAGAGCAGAAACTACATTACCCATTCACCCTTAAGTTATACAAGTGAATAGCGCATGTGTCGCTTTTCCCACTGTTAAGTGTCAACAACTCAACGGAGAAGGTGTGTGAAACTCGTTGTGAGTTATACTAAAGCAAAATCTTGAGTATTTATTGTCTGATAAACATTAAAATCTGTCTGCGGAGGTTGAATCGTCCTGCAGTCCCCGCTGGCTGCTCATTGGCTGCAGCATCTTTTTTCTAAGTTCTAAAAAAATACCGTAGACGGCAAGGCACAAATTTAGATATTCATTTATCTAATTAATCTATAGCCTATGCACAAAGACAATATGATCTTTTCGTCCCCTTTTTGTTTTAAAGCTTGATGAAGAGAGAGAGCGCAAGTTGCTGCAGCTGAGGAGGACAGTGATGCACGCGCACAGGAGTGATTGACAGTTCGCGGCACTGTGTACAAAAAATACTCCGCTACACAATTATTTCGTTATTTTCATTTAAGCTTATTAACGTTAGAGTTACAGAAAGGTCTGATTTACGCACTGTTACAGTCATTGTTTTTTTTGTTTTTTTTTTTTGTTTTTTAAATGACATTTGAGTTCATGATTTTAATGTTGCTGTTTCTTGTGGCAGACTGAATGAAGAGTAATGTTTCTTGTGGCAGACTGAAGAGTAATCCGTTTTATAAGTTTTATACTGAAACTTTCCGTCTAAAAGTCCTTCCTTGGTCTTATCCATATTTCTTTGCACGTTGAACACACATAGGCCACAACTGGAAATAAAAAAAAACTGCAACCGCGTTAATTGCGTTATTTTTTTTTAACGCGTTAAATATTTCAAATTAATCGAATGCGTTAACGCGCTAATTTTGACAGCACTAATATATATATATATATTGCAAGCTTGTTAGCTAGACAGTTAGCATCAGCTAACAATATTTACTTATTTTCAGTATGGATATGAATAAACATTCATGTCTGTCTACTCGTCTAGTTAATCCAAACAATATAACGTTACTGTTGACAAGCAATAGCCTATAAAAACAGACGTCACATAGGACATGGTAGCATTTTAATAAAACTGTTAATATTACGGCAGCGGGGAATTTGAACATGCACAAGTTATTTTATTTAATCTGTGTTAATTTAATGGTGTTTTATTTTTTATTTTTTTTACCTAAAACACAGAGACGCTGATTGATGTGTCTGCATTAGAGCCCGGCCGATAAATCAGCCGGCCGATATTATCGGCCGATATGAGCTTATTGCATTTAAATCGGCATTGGCGTTTATAACGGCCGATGAAACATGAGAAACAGAGTCTCATCCTTCACTCATGTTATGAGTGTTTCATAGTTTGCCCACCAGAGGGAGCTCCGCAGTTGCAGAGAGTCTGCAACTCCACTAGAAGAAAGCGATCAGCTAAGCCACAGAGATGTACTGTTTTCACGGTAAGTCTGTCGTTCGTCATGTGAGATGATTTAGTTCATACACTGTATATAAAAACGGTGTGGTAGTTCTAGCTAACGGTCCTATCCTTATCACTTCTAAATATTATGTAACATCACTTACAGCCACTAATGCATTGGTATATTAGATTAGCCACAAAGCTAATACCATGTTTATCAGTGGAAGAGCGCCAACGTTAATAAGAGGTCAAACTATAACGCGTAAAGGGCCGTTCACATATCGCGCCTAAAAACGCGTGGAAAACGCTAGGCGCGCCACATTTTCCTTCTCCAAAGCGCTCGGGCAGAAGCGCTCCTGAGGCATCTGCCTTTGCTAAGCAACCATGACGTGCTCTCTCCATGAAGACGGGGAAATTTCAGCAAAGGATACATGCAGCACTAAAAATCGCTCGCAGTACCTCTGCTACTAAATTTATTTCAAAATGGCAATCCATACAGCTATGAACAGCTGTTCCTTCATCTTGGCTCAGTTTTCAACGTTGTTACTGGAAAGGATGAAGCTGATTGGTTAGTTCTTGTCACATGACCCGCGGTGCGCTTGCAGCATTCTGAAAAGTTGAGATGTTTTTAACTCGATGCATCGCACCGCGTGCGCGTCACTTCCCTGCACAAAGAGAAGAGGAGAAGATATACGGGTCTGTTGTGAATGTGTCTGTGAGAGCAAATATAGTGTAGTTACAGTAACTACAGTAGGTGCGTCAGAAATGATTAAACCAGAGAGGACATGTAAATAAATATGAGCTGAACCGCGCTTTTTTCTCTTTTTTTTTTTCTTTTTTACAGATTGTTTCAAAGCAGCTTTACAGACATAACAGCAAAATGTTGTAATAATATGGTTAAATATAAGTAGGTAATATGTCATACCTATTGCTTGACAAAAAAAAAAAAAAAAAAAATATATATATATACATATATATATATATATATATATATATATATATATATATATATATATATATATATATATATATATATATATATATATATGCTGTATGCTGTAGCAGCAAAGGGTGGGACTACTTCTGCAAATACTTTTAGTATTTCAATTTAGTATTAGTTTTACTACTTTAGTACTTTAGTATTATAATTTATTTACAGTACACACACACAGACTGTTAAAACCAGCTTCAACTGGAAGAAAGTAAAAGTGTTAAATGTTTAAAATCAGACTGTTTTTTGATCATTAAAAAACATATACTTTTGATGTGCAATTGTTTAGTCATTGAGACTGTAATCTAAGGCTTTTTTAAAACATAAATCTCTTCTGAAAAATGGTTTATACAGCCCACATACATAGAACAGGCAGATATTTTGCTATTGAATGTTGTGTAAGTGCAGTTTATAGGAAATGGGTCTAATATCCAGTTTATTTTCAAAATATCAGCTTATAAATCGGCTCTTTTCGACTTAATATCGGCATCGGCCCCCAAAAATCCATATCGGTCGGGCTCTAGTCTGCCTCGTCTGCACTCGAGCATTTCAGTGGGTTTAAATAGATCACTCTTTACAGCGGATTTAGTTCCCAAACGACTGACAATTTTGACCTAAATATGATTTTCAGTTACAATAATTAGTCCTAAATTTTGACATTAATAACTTACTTTTAGCAACATCAGATGCACGCGCGCTCACAAGATCTCCCGGTTCTTACTGACTCGCACTAAACGGTTCATTTGAATCAGTGAGCGGTCGACTCCAGAACAGCTGCAATCGGATGATTCTAATTCGTAAACGAATCGTTTGGTGCGATTTGCGATCCAATTTAAAAGTTTATTTTGGTAAGACTCAGTTCGTTCATGATGAATCAGACACCCTGCGTGTCGGAGCACGTGATATATTATAGGGAGTAAGTGCTGCTGCTAGCCATTTTGGTGCCCTAAGCATAATTCCTTTATGATGCCCCCAACCCCGAGAAAGAAAAAAAAACGTTTGTTTTTGCCAGTTTAACTTTTTGTTACCAAACATAACTCAATACCAATAACACACAATAGCAGCATCACAGTATAAAACTTAAGAACACTAAAAAGAGAAAGAAAATCTTCGCAGCTTTGCTGACTTTGTAAACAGTCAAAAGAATAGCAAAATAAAAAAAATATATCAAAATAATCCAGACTTTTTTTTTTTTTTTTTTTTTTTTTTTTTGCAAATTCAATGTCACTTTGAATAAATTAAATTAAATAATCATCAATAAGCACTAGGGCTGTTACTTTTGTGAAAAAATCATTTTCGATTTTTAAGACATAAGTGTTCATTGAATCGATTGTAAAATCGATTTTTAATGTCAAAAAAAAAAAAGACGTTTCCTTTTTCAACGTCAATAAACGGACGAACGTAAAGAGAGAGCTGGAAACACTCAAGTCAGCAATATTTCTTATTTATTGGCATGAAGTTTCATGGCAAAATTTTCGGGTCCAGAGAAGAGCGTTATTTATTCACTAGTATATGTCCAGCTGTTGAGAAGATGTCGACACTCAGGTAGGCTACAGCTGCGCAAGGTGGGGGTTTTACTGCCAATTTTCCACCACAAAAGCCGGTCGCTATCAGCTTGCAATGGTCCTTTTCATAACTCAGAATCTCTTGTAACTAGATGCACGAATGAAGCGAATTTGCGTCTACCGTGCCGCGAAGCCTCCAGACGCATGGAAACACGACTTTACATTGTAAGTTATTATAACATAGTTTGCTGATGCTAACATTAACGTCAGGAAGTTCGAGGCACATTACGATTAGCAGCAGCACGCACATGCAGCACATTTCACTTAATTTCTAGACTAGACCGGACTAGAGCAATTATTAAACATCTTTCTTGTTCCCCCTTTTTTGTTACATATACATGGCTAAATTGTGCCTAATATTTCTATAGGCTAATGAAATAATACCGGCATTTAAAAAAAAAAAAATCATTAGGCTATTTTTGGTGCTCAGCACTTGGTGCCCTACACACAGTGCGTGATGAGCGTGTTGGGAGCGGCAGCGCTGGGAGTAACGATATGTTTTATGAATTGTAGTGAAGTTAAAAGTACGATCTTATGTAGTGAAGTAAAAGTAAAAGTGACTCAAAATAAAACTACTCCAGTAAAGTACAGATACTTGAAAAATGTACTTAAGTACAGTAACGAAGTAAAGCTACTCCGTTACTGTCCACCACTGTTAAATATATATATTTCTTGTTCCCCCTTTTTTGTTACAAATACATGGCTAAAGTGTGGCTAATATTTCTATAGACTAATGAAATAATACTGGCAATAAAAAATAAAAAAATCATTAGGTTATTTTTGGTGGCCCCTCAGCACTTGGTGCCCTACGCACAGTGTGTGATGTGCGTGGTGGGAGTGGCGGCGCTCAGGATATATATAATATATCGTGAAATCAATCCCAAGGTTGGTGGAGAATTCGCATTCTCTTTGGTCTCTCTAAAAAGTAAAATGCACTTCAGGTCTTCAAAGCTCTGGATGGATCTGTTTTTTCTCCTTCAGCAGCAGATAATTGAATTGGATTTGTCAGATGAGCTGATACAGTAACAGCATCCATGAGTATTGATCCCTTAGCAATAGGCTGGACCAGAACCGATATTGCAGTTAAGTGAACTGTAAAAAAAGCCTGAAAAAAGTAAATGCCTTGCTCTCTTCTGGAGAAATGGATGGGTATCTATTTGTAGGCTTAAGAAGGCTATCAATGCCTAAATCCAGATGTCAGATTAAACTAACATAGAGCAGGATGAAGACATTCATAGATGCTAAGAGCACTAATGATCCAAATAGAAGTGGACAAGGAAAATGTGACCATATAAAATGTCCTTTCCTTAAACATAAATAAATTAATAAATATGTAATTTTATGTCAGCACTTTCTTTTCCTCTACTATGGGCACTTTTATGTCCCAGGGGTTGTTTCTTCATTATAACAAACAGATTTCAGTTTGCTGTCATTTCAATTACGGCTACTAATTTTACCATTAATAAAGTTTATCAAACATTTATTTACCATGAAGAGTGCCAGTAATAAACATTATTTTGATTAAATATAACACATATATTTGTTTTGTGCATCAGATGTAATTTTGACAAATTATTCAAACATTGCAAAAATGGGCAACTTTCAGGAGGACAAGTCCACAATGCTAAAAGTGTCTATAGATAAAGAAACATATACTGCAGTAAAAAGTTTTTTTTATTTTATTTTATTTATTTATTATTATTTTTTTTTTAATCAAATAACACCTGTTTCACAAACCAGTATGTAGACTCCTCAGAACTGCATGAGTCAGGTCCCCCAAAAATATTAAATGACATTAAAACTTTGTTCCTATCACAAAATAATATGAAAAGGCTGCCAACTATGAAAATCTTTCATCTTGTAGAGTGGTATTAAGCGATTTTTGCCAAATGATGTTGAAATTTGGAAGCACAATTATTATTTATTTGTTTATTTATGTATTTTTTCTGACCTACATGTGTGTAGTTTAAGATGTTTTAAGGCTCATTAATCAGATAATAATATAGCTTTAAAGCCAAGTCTGTGGGCAGTAGGAGAATAAGTAATCTTTCAAGATAACAGATTCTTAAACATGAGAATAAGATTAAATGTTTCAATGAAAGATCCATGCTACAAACTGAAATAGAGAAGATATAGTTTGTTTGTGTTTATGAATTTAATAACTCAGTTATAATTATAATATGAACTTTAACTCAGTTATAATATAAATAATAATTATGCTGGTAGCCTTCAGTAAAATCATGTGTCTAAAATGATTAAACATTAATATTATTTATTTATTAAATTTTATTTGCACTAATGGAAATTAATTTATTAAGTTTAAAATGATCTTTACTTTTTTGTGGTCATTCTTACCTTTATACAACTTACCTTTATACATTTATTAGATAATAATAATAATAATAATAATAATAATAATAATAATAATAATAATAATAATAATAATAATAATAAAAAGAAAACATACAATTGGTCTTTTACCAAGCAAATGAAATCAACACAGAATCTGCGTCTGAAATAGCATTTAGATCAGTGGTTCCCAAACTTTTCCATTCCACGACCCACCTAGACAAGTGCAATCTATTGCACGACCCACCAAAATATTTGAGAAAAAAAAAAGAAAGAAAAAATTATATTACTTTAAGCCTAATTTTACTTAAAAGTTTGATGAGAGAAATTAAGTATTTAAGAAAAAAAAAAAACATTTTATTTTAGAGTACATCTGAAAAATTTCACTGCTAATATTTAAGTTTTTTTTTTTATTATTGTCATATATATATATGATAAACATATGTTTTAAATAAACCAATATATATATATATATATATATATATATATATATATATATATATATATATATATATATATATATATATATATATATATATATATATGGATGACATTAAGTTCAGGCAGAAATTTATTTTTGCAATGGTTAAATAAATGTTCAGAAATATCTTCAAAAGATTTCTGAACTTTGGCAATTTTTTCTCTAAAAAGAGATGAAACGTCAGGGAGTATTGCAATTTTTTCTTTACATTTTGTTATGTGGAAATGTTTCAATCTTGTAGTGTCACAATTAACCCTGTGTTTGTGCCCTGCTCATCCTGTACATGTGGAATGCTTTTTACAAACCGTTTCCCAAATGAAAAAAGTGCAGTATTCAAACGGACTATAGAAATGAAACATGGCCAACTTGAAACTGTTTTGGCATTTTCCTAACATTTGAATTTTCTGGTGTATCCAACCTCATCCAGAATATAGTGTATTGAAGTGAGCAAGTTTTTTTCTCTTTTAATAATGTGGACCGATTGAGCCTTTTAATGGCATTGCTCTTCACTATTACAGCTTGTGCAAGCCCGCGCTTCAAAACACGCAACGCACGCGGACTTCGAAAAATCACAATAAGGATATTGCTGTTCGTTATTAATGTTGGTGGGCTATATCTTTGTGACGAGTGGGTTCCCGGTTCCCACGTCCGTCTTCCCATGATTGTGAAGTTTTTAATGTGTTACACTGGTGCCAAAGCCCAGGAGGAAGGAGGGACGCGCTGCCGAAAATTATGTTTTAAGAGAGTTTATTTTCTAAAAGCTTACAACGCCAAAAGTTTGCATACTTGAAGAAACAGCCAGTTTTCAAAGTGCTTTGTGTTTTCCGCCAGTGTTCTTAAGTATTAGACTACTACAGCTCCTTTAATTCATCACACATTTATACTTATTGAAAGGACAATGTACTGGGGCAACCAGTGGTTAAATAATTCTGTCAAAGTTAGTTGTATTAGAGCATAATGTCTGGGCCTTGGATAGCAAAGATTGACTATTGCATTAGCAAGCCTTGGGCTTGAACAGTGGGCCAATGCCCTGAATCAATCACTTATTGCAAAGAAAGTCTTACAAAGTTGTCAATGGGTAAAACTATATTAAATCCAATAGTGCTAGACCAGAATATCTGACTTACACAAACCTGTGACTGAACCTTTACAATTCGCATTGTCAAACTTACTCCTATGCCACAATGCTGTCTTCACAAAAAAAAAAAAACAAAAAAAACAGCAGAACTGATTCTTTCTTAAACAACTGTAAAATCACTGTGGAGTTCAAATATTCTGATATGGCAAATCTGACAACACAAACAAAGCTTTCGTAACCAGTTTGTCTTGAATAAAACCGTCACTTCTACCGTTTCATTTCCGGTGAGTGGCTTGCGTCCAAACCGAAGACGTTTTTAACACACACACACACACACACAAACAAACACTCACAGACAATGATAGCTATACTTCTGACTACTTTCACACACTCATTTTCCACTCTGCGGTCTTTTCTTGCACACATGTGGACACTTGGAAACACATCAGTTGATATGAGCGCACTCGTATTGACATACTGACAGCCGTACAATCACACACTCGCATATATACACACAGACACAGCTGCCTCAGTCAAATAATGTAAACAGAACACAAAAGCAGCCTGCTTCCATCCCACCTCCCACCCATCCACCCACACACAAACACAGCAATGTCACATATTAGTCTGAGTGGCTGGCAGCAGCCAAGGGTGAATCATGGTCTTGCCTGCAGCTGAGGATTATGGGGGAGAGATGCCAGCGTTCTTGCATTGCACAGAGGCAGGAGGGCGGACACAATCCCAGCAGGCCTAGAGGCTCCTTCCACACATTCAACACACCCACTCCCTAAGTCCTGGAAATTCAAACATCACAAACATACAAGTTAGTGACAAACAAACAAAAAATGGGCTGCATAAATTCAAATTTCAATGATATACAAAATAACAAAATCAATGTACACAGATATCAAAATCAATAGTGTAGGATCAATGACCAAATAAACATATTTGGACAGCAGATCATCATTCATAACTATAGATGTATTGTGACAAAAAACAAAAACAAAAATAAATTAAAAAGTTGCAACAGTTTTTTATTTTATTTTAAAACTAGGCTGCACTAGAATGGCCTCCACCTGGCCATTTATTTCCCATCAGAAATCTGAAGAGACTTTATTTTAACAGGAAACAAACTGGTGCAAAATGTAGACCCTCAGAATGAATTAATTGAGTTTTAGTACTGGAGCCTCCTCTAGATTACATTCATAATACACACATGCTGCATGCTGCATCCCAATTTACAACTTATAATATGTCCTAAACATATATATGCTTTTTTGGGAATAAAAAGTTTAGCTTTTTTGAGAAAGAAGCAGAAGAGAAGCATTGCCAGCACTGGAACTATACTGGGACATTGTAAAATTGCACTGTGTCACATGATACCCGCATTCTTTTACCATAAACCGGCCTGTCAATCATTCTGTGAAAATTAGCATCCTTATACTTTACTACATTTACACCACTGAAACAATTTTTCCTACCTTATTTGAGAGAAAACAAGCACCAATTTCGGCCAGATTTTTATACAGATTTTATACTGGTCCAGGAGTGTGTTTATGGTTGGAGGTAGTCTGTGCAAGACGGTGACCAGGATTGGGTTTCTTCTAAAATACAGATTCATTCATGGGCTAAGCATCTTTACTGCTTGCAACCTTTTTGATACAAAGAAACATGTTTTTAAAAAGTGACAAAATAACAAGTACTGTATGTTATATATCATTTATGTGCAGTTATCTCTCTCTCTCTCTCTCTCTCTCTCTATCTATCTATCTATCTATCTATCTATCTATCTATCTATCTATCTATATATATATATATATATATATATATATATATATATATATATATATATATATATAAATTTCTATCTATCTATCTATCTATCTATCTATATATATATATATATATATATATATATATATATATATATATATATATATATATATATATATATATATATATATATATATATCTTCTTTTAAAATGGATATTTATGGTCCTTGATTATGATTAGTTGAGCTACATTCAGAGCCATTGTAAATTTACACCTAATGACCTAATTACGTCGGTATTACTGCACCCCTGTGTCTGTGTGTTGCTGCTATAATACTGCGCTAAGGAAATTGTCAGATTTGTATTTAAAAATAGTTTTTTTTTTTTGTTTTTTTTACAGTGACTTTAGAACAGATTAATTATCCACTCCACACTGTGTCTATTTTCTCTAACAATGTGCCTTAACTATTCTAAATTCACTGCAAACCATGGCTTCTTGGGGCTCATTGCTTTATTTAATGTTACTCCTGAAACATTTAAAATTCTGAAAGTAATTTTTGAAAGGACACTAAGCACATTTTCACTCAGTTTAGTCATACTGACTACTCCATACACTAAAAACAATATCTAATTTATCTCAGCTTTCTAAAGGGTGTTACTCCTACCATAAATACCTCACAAACTAGGTAAATTATAAACAGCCTGAGTGTGTGGGAGAGGATAAGATGTGGCCTTTTATTTAGCTGTCTGAGAAGTCTGCGATATTCCACAGCCAATGCCTCCACTCATCTCTCATCATTTTGCAAGGGGAGCCTCTGCTGGCTCAGGTTAGCTTTTTTGCACCTGCTTGTTTAGATTTTTTTTTTTTATTGTTGTGACATTACCTGACCCTTCCAGCAGTAAAGCCAGCATTCTTCAGCTTTCTGTCACAGAGTTACTTTTAATGTGTATTACTGCCTCACCCCCAGGCCAAGGTTTGGAATGAGGTCATAAATGTCATCCACATTCCCCCACACCATGCTGCCCATGTCCCATAAAGACCTGTAATGAAGGTGCCCAGCCTTCATGAACTTCCCATAACTCTTAACACACCAAAATGCATTAAAGCAGGAGTCTGAGAATAAAAGCAAATTATGTTCACCAAAGCAAGGGATTAGGGTTTCATCATGGCTGCATTTCTGAGATAATTAGGGTGGATGGTGAATATTCAAAGAGCCTAATAAACAGAAAATTTTCATATAAAGGCAGAGGCTATTTACACTGCAAATAGAGAAGATGGCAGTTATTTCCTTGCACTAGTAGCTACATGGTGAATAATGGCTCTTTTAAATGCAGCACTGAGTGCTGAACCAAATAATAATAATAATAATAATAATAATAATAATAATAATAATAATAATAAAAGGTAATTACCACTTTTCTACTACTACAATTCTGAAAAGACATTTATTCTCACTCTGAGAGAAAAAAAAGTCAGATTTGCATGATATTTCTATTTTTAAAAACATTTGTTTCACTTAATTGCAAGCTTATTTTTCTTAAATCTGAGTTAACTGTTTATCATACAATTCTGACTGTTTTTCTCAGAAATGCAAGACCAAAAAAAATATATATATTATTTATGATATAAAAATTAGTAATCACCTTTTACATTTAAAAGTAATTATTGTTTTAATCAAATCTTGCAGAAACAAGCAGAAACTAAATTGGTGAAAATAAAGAAACATTAAGTTAGTGCTAATGCATAATGAATTTAATTTTGAATAAGTAGCCCTGTAACCATTTTAAAAAATATATATTTCGTCCCCTTTGAATTATAAGGTTCTATTTGACATTTTTGTCGAAATTGAGTTATTCCCATATAGTTATTCTGTGACAATTATTATTATTTTTTTTTTACATTATGTGAAAGATTTGTGTGTGTGTGTGTGTGTTATACATTATAGGATTTCTATTTAAAAAACAATAAGGTTTTATCTACACAGTCGAATGGAATGCAAAAACTTTGAAGCTCAATATCTCAAAACTACTTGGAATGTAGTTAAAAGGTAGATAGAACCTTTTAATTCCAAGGGGACACTTTGAGAACCCTGATGTACAGAAGTGTTTTTCTTGCCATCAAATTAGTCTCATATTTACGGTGCCCGTAAGGGTGACATGTTCGGTTCACTTAGTTTTGTCATGGCCACAAGATATTAAAGGGATATTTCACTCAAAAATAAAAATGTTATGTTTATCTGCCTACCCCCAGGGCATCCAAGATGTTTTTTTCTGTCGTGATTGTGGAATATGTCACCATTGTTTTTCATTCATGCTGCATCAAGAATTGCAAAAGTAACTCTGATCATCGTTCTGAGAGAAAACTAAATCTACGATTCTGCTTGGCCATGAGAAAATGTATATTTCATAATATATTATATATTATAATAATTATACTTTTTCATAAAAATGTTTCCAACTAAGAAATTTACTTACTGTCAGCGTGTTAAAAAAACACTTTATTTGGATAATCTACCATACCAACACTGTCTTCACGCTAATCAGATCAAAGTAAACAAAATTCGATAAAATCTATCATACAAAGCGATAAAATAGCTTTTCTTCCCTGCAAATGATCCAATGAAGAAGGTGAATATTTAACTAAAACAGAAGATAAGTAGGTATCCATATTAATTTCAGCAGTTGTAGCAGAGGGTGATCCTCTCAAAATGAAGGCTTCGCCCCAGCATGCAGTGCGGCGTGACATAGTTTCACACTTTCTATACTAGCATAATTATACAATACATTAACTAAGTATAGCGATATGAATAAGCATTATCAACAATAAATATAATAGTATAGCTCTAATAAGTTAATGTAATAATAATAATAATAATGATAATATACAAATATTTAATTAAAAGTTTAATGTTTGTTTACGCATTAAACTTGTGGCCACAAGAAAAATAGGTTGTTCCCTCAACCTAAGAAGTCGCAGCCACGAAAAATGCACGTCGTTCTCTCAACATAGCTGTGACGAGTGGGGCGGGGCCGAGAGCCGTGGGAACGGAGCGAGGCTGGTGGAGTGATTTGGAAATGAGTGACACCTGCACTACTCACCGGTCTCGAGTCCCACGGAGGAGCTCCGGAAGTATAAAGAGGAGGAGTTACGACAGAGAAGGAGGAGAGAGGACCAGGCCTGATGTAGCTCATTTCCAAATCACTCCACTGGCCTCGCTCCATTCCCACGGCTCTCAGCCTTGCCCCACTCGTCACAAATATCTCGAGGCCATGACTTAAGGATGTTGTTACCTCCAAAAAATTATAATGTGGTCACAACATAATACCATGTTCCCAAGAGTTAATATGACATTCCCACAAATTAATATCTTGTGGCCACGACATATCAAGTTCCCACAAGTTATTATGTTGTGGCCACAACAAAACTAAGTGAACCAAGCATGTCACCTCCCAGGCACCATACATATTTGTATTATGTAAACCCTGATGTGTATTATGTGACTTGCCTGGAGTGAAGCTGTAACAACCTCTGGAAGAGGAAGTAATTATACCTGACTTTGCTGGAATAGATACAGAGACACAAATTCAAAGAGGTTTAAAAACCGACTAATTACTGTATATTCAATTAAAAGCAGTTGTTTAATCAAACATCAGCAGAAATGTGTAATAATTGTTTGTTTGTCTTAACTGGAATAAAATCTTCAAAAGAAGACATGTGTTACATTTTCTTTTATCTATAACAAGGTAATTTAATTACTTCAAACACTCAGACTCCCCACAGCCTGTTTTTATCACCATTGAATTCTCGGGGAGAAAAATATATAATACTAAATGATTTAGTGTGACCACTCTCTGGTGTTACTTTTAGGATGAATTAAGATGGCTTATATTACTCTGTCAGAGCCAATAAAATCCCCTGCACATTGTTTAACCCTTTCCTTTTGACAGTACTCATAAATATACAAGGCCTGCTTGGCAAAGACTGTGATTTACACCTGGGGGGTATTCCAGAAAGCTTGGTTAACTTACCATTTGATAAACTATAACCTCTGGGTTGATTTACCCCAAACAGGCATACCATGAGTATGTCGGTTCCAAAACACCTGAGAAGAGTTAGCTTAATCAACCTCTGACTGGTTACCCAGAGTTAATGCGCGTGCACGGTGCATGTATAAAGACATTTTCAATGGATCGCCGATTTCACGAGTCACCATGGAAACTCAAAGCGAAAAAAAGAGAGCCGCGTATTTCACAGAGGCGGAGTTGGAAGTTTTAATGCATGCTTATGAGGAGTTTAAGCCAATAATATTAAAAAGAAGCAATACAGCTGCATCGGCTAAAGCAAGAGAGTTGGCTTGGCAAAAAATAACGGACAGAGTAAATGCGTGAGTGTATTAAATTACAAATTTGGTATTGGCTCCCGTTTTATTGAAATGCAAAATAATGAAGTATGACTTATACATACTTTTGAATATGTTAAATCACTATGAAAGCATTTACTTTTCCTGCCATTTTATTTCTTTAGCTTGAAATAATAATGTATATTTCTTATTTAATAAGGTGTAATCCTTCTGGAGCCACAAGAACTTTAAGCCAAGTCAAAATGAAACACAAAAACATTCTGCAAAAAGGTAATATTTGATTACACAATTACTGAACTATTATTATAACAGGATTTAGTATATTCATTCTGTCAAGCAGCTAACAGAAAGAAGACTGAAGCCCGTCTAACTGGCGGGGGGGCACCACCACCTCCCCTCACCCCATCTGAGGAGCTGGCTCTGTCCCTTAATAAAGGGCGACCAGTGGTTGCTGGCATTCCAGGGGGCAGTTCATCACACATACTATGCACCACAAGTGATGGTGAAAAAAGGGTGAAATGTAAGTTTACCTCTATGATTTGTTTTCATTTTTTATCCTGATAAATTACTATCTCTGTCACTTAAAGGCTTTTTGAACAAGATTAATTTATGTAGGCTTATTTTATTTAACTGCATATGATGTATTATTTTCTTTGATAATATTGAGAATTTAACGGGTTGTGTGTTCTTATAGATACTGATGGACAGATTGTATTATTGGACTCTCCAGAAAGAACACAGTCTGTCACAGTTGTAAGTGATTTGTTGTCAGGTACTTTTAGGGTTTTTTTTTTTTTTTTTTTTTTGCCAAATAATGTATACTTGACTATTTGTCTTGTAGGATGAAGATGATGATGACGATGAAGAGACCACATCTGCTGTGACAGAAGTGGACAATGCTGGTAGATCCACTGAGGTATGATGCATACCATTATGATGTATGGCCCCTTTTTGCATTAGAGTAACAAACTGTCATTGTCCTTTCATAGTACATACCTAGGGATTTGCCCACAGATGAGGGTCCTTCAGCCTCAGCACACAATCTAAGCAGGGTAAGAATTTGTGTCCATGTGTCCATATTTTAATTTTATTGTCTGACCAAACAATCTCATTTATTAAATTTTTCCACCTTAGTTGCCAGCAAAGGAGCTGTATAAGGTCCATCTTCAAAAACAAATAAGAAAAAGTGACATGGAGATGGACCTTATACAGCTTCAAATGGAAGAGAAAAGGCTCCTCATTAAAAAAGCAGCACTTGAAATAGAATTACTTGAGAATCGCCTTAAGGTGAGAACTTGTCTGAATATTAATCTGTTGCATGTTAAAAGTGGTCTGTCTGTCTCTATCTATCTATCTATCTATCTATCTATCTATCTATCTATCTATCTATCTATCTAGCTATCTATCTATCTGTATGTATGTATGTATGTATGTATGTGTAAAGCAATATAAAAAAAAAAAAACATTTTAATGAATTTTACTTTTATTGTTTTTCAGGAAATGAAGAAATAAACTGCCTGGCAGACCAGTGCAAAAAAAAACTAATAAAAGTAATTTTGACAAATCCTGTCTCTCAAAAGTCTTCCGTCTCTGTTGGCCTCTAAAATCTGTCGGTGTTCCTCTGGGCCATCTTCCTCAATACAAGGAGGGTGGCTCTCTCCTCTTATAGTGGCAATATTGTGAAGCACAACACAAGCCACAATAATGTCGCATGCCCTCTCTGGACTAACCCGGAGCCCACGCAGACACTGAAACCGAGATTTGAGGATCCCTATAGTCATCTCCACCTTGGCCCGTGTTCGGCTGTGAGCCAGGTTAAACCGTGTCTGTGGTCCAGGCTCAGGTTCAGGGTAGGGTGTCATTAAATAGGGCAGACAAGGGTATCCTCTGTCCCCCAGCAAGTAACCATTGTACTGTCCTGTAATGATTGAAGTGTACAACACAAATATAGTAAAAACGAAAAAACAAAAATTGTATAAAGCAAATCATACCCTGCTGAAATGTCTGGCATAATGATGACTCGCGGAAAATTCTGGCATCATGCACAGATCCTGGCCATTTTGCCTCGACATTGGTGATGATTTGGGTTGCCTCACATATTACCTATAGTTAGTGGAAAAAGTAATGACTTTGATGATTTTAAGAAGGGGAAAAAATTAAGTTGTTACCTGCACATTGATACTATGAATAGATTTCCTATTAACATAGTCTCCCTCATTTATTGATGGAGCTTTAATAGGAATGTGAGTGCCATCAATGCACCCAATTACATTTGGAAACCCTGAAACAGAAAGTTTTGGAAGTATGAAGTGTGTGCATAAGGAATACATGTATAGATATTAATAATATGACTAAATATTAAATATGCGTCATATATTTTACTACAAAGGACAAACCTGCCACTCTGTGGAATTCGTCTTTAATAACAAGCAGAGGTTTATGGCCAGGGAACTGTACAAACGTGGGTAACAACTGTTTAAGTGCCAGACACACTGTACGAACGGCTCTACACACAGTTGCCTTTCCCACATGCTCTGAATCGCCCACACTGTACAAAAAATGGCCAGACGCAAAAAACCTAAGTGCTATGCACAGAATGTTTTCTGTGCTAAGCGCAGAGCCGCGGTTTGTCACATTTGCGATATGCGGTTTTAAAAGACGTGTTAAATAAACTTATGAATCTTTTGAAAAACGATAACGCTCTTTTAAATATTCATTAGGGTAAGCAAACACATCAATACGCGGTCTTATAACCCTCTCCCGATGAAAAAAACCTCGTATAATTTGTGCTTCAACGTCCACAGGATCCTCGTCAAAAGGGCACGCCATGCTCACCAACCTTCTGAAACGAAGTTACACTGAAACATAACCTGCTCTCGAGCAGGTTATCTTCAGAGAGTCAGTTGCTATGGTTACATACATACCCAGAAAGTTACCTCTGTTTTTGGAACCGAACGTTGAGGTTATCCACGAACTTACCCTTAAACATACCCAGGTATGTCACATAACCTGCTTTTTGGAATACCCCCCTGGTGTAACACAGCGTAGGATGGCCTCTTAAAGTATTGTGAAGCAGCTCATAAAATTATCCAAATTGGCTCCTTTCTGCATCATGAGTAAAGTTAGTTATGGTAAAAGTAATCTCCAGGACTATACAACAGTATTTTTTTGAAAGTGTGTTACATATAGTGAGACTCTGCAATAGATGTGCCAGAGGATGTAGTAAATATTCTCAATGATATGTTGCTGAAGACATATGGCCTCTTGGACTGACTGCTAATGTGATCAGTGTTGGGAAGGTACATTGCATATATCAACACTAGGTAAATTCCTTCTCATTATTATTATTATTATTATTATTATTATTATTATTATTATTATTATTTTAACAATGTAAGTTTAAGGTACTTTTTGATTAACATATGCACTGAAATAAATACTATTTATAAGCAGTGTTTTAGACCATGTTTCTTAATAACAATGTCTCTTATCACCAGTTTCCATGTCCAAGGTTACAAACAACTCTTCCTTTAAGGATGTTTTCCAAAAATGCACTTAAAGAATTAATGCTCAAAGACATAAGACATTTCAGTTTCTTCAAATATAGATTTGACAAAATCTGTGAACAAATACATTATGTGTTTTATGGTCTTTTATGACTTTTTGGTTAGACTTCTTTTTACTTTTTAGAACATTTTAAATTTTTCACCAACCATACATAAGCATTTTCTCAAAAACACAAACATGTACATTCATGTTGCTTACATTTTTGTGCAGAATACAGTGTAATCTGACTTTAGAAAAAAAATATATATATTTTTTATTTTTTTAGATACTGAAAAAAAAAACAAATATTAGGGCATGTCAAAACTTCTCCAGAGCCCCAAAACCTCAGATCTTAGATGGTTAAATTTCAACCCCTTTTTGTAAAAGGTAAACCAGTATTCCCATAATTTACATGTTAGTCTGTTTAAATTATGTTTTAATGTGTAACCATCACACTGCATTAACTGCATGAACTTTATGCAGTTTTACAGTTGCTCTGTAGGTGACTACATTTGCCTTATTGGCTTACTATGGGCTCATTCATGGATTTACAAAGAGCATTAACAATAAGCAAGTTTAAAAAATTTAAGGAAACAATCCATAATAGAAATATGGTTTGTACTATGGTTTAGAATCATAACGCATAATTTAAATATATCAGTGCTTGATATGTTAAGTGACTGACAAAAAGCTTATTACCAAATTATGAAAAGTAAAGACGAGTACCATATATTATGATAATCATACTCTAATTAATAATATACTGTACTTTTAATCATAGTTCAATCTGCCAGAGTTGACTTCTGTGTCAAATGATATTGGGCTGAAGTAAGAGAGAATGGGCACAACTATAATACATTACATTAATACGCACTAGCGATGATATTATTTTGATGTATACCTTGTTAAAAAAAATGCCTTAACCACTGTTGCAGTCACCCCCTTAATTATTTCCTAATTCAAAGTTTTCGTTAGTATAAATACTCTAAGGACACTAAAAGATAATGCAAAATTAAATTAAAAAGGCCTCCTCTGTAATGTAGATGAGCAGTTGGTTAAGTCAGTCTTTTGTTAAAAATGTTCAAACAGATGTTGCCTAATTTTGACAAAGCTGCTTGCAAATGGGATGCATTGCCCCTGATCACAAAGTAGTCACCCTGTAAACATTAGTAATGTATGTGTTTTAATGTCCAATCAATAAAATTTAAAAAGCACCACACCATAAAATATTAATTAGTAAGCAAGACATAGAAGCACTGATGAATGGTAATAAGACATCAGCTTGATTTTGTAAACCAAATGTTTCTGTAATCCACCCACGGTCCAAAGCTTTGCAGTGTCATGGAGCACCGAGGTCTTAGCCCTTCACTTCACCCTGAGCTCATTTCGAGGAGGCATCAACTGACTCCCCTTCTCATCTTACTATCACTCTGTGACACTGGACAGAGCCGTACACACTGAGCCAATTTCACCTCACAGATCATACATATCACGAACCCCCCATGAAACCATCCTGGTCCTCCTCGAATTCATACTTAAATTTCATGGAATGGAAGTAAGGAATCAAAACATTAGCACAGGTGAATTTTAAAGGGCAGTATGATGCATTATGATAATTGCACCTTGTTCTTATGAATGAACAAATTTACATTACAGCCCACTCAGATTTTAATGAAAGATGTGTGAGGATCATTATTACCGGCATTTTTATATACTCCCATTGGTAGAAGCTTTTAATAAAATGCATACATTCACCTCTGACTCTGGCTGAACATCTATTAATACATTTATTTAGCATTAATGCTTCCGTGTTTCAAGGCAAATGAGAAACATCAAGTACACAATGTTCCTGATTTACTGATGAGGTCAATCACTGCTAAATCAATTAAGGCAAAAAGGTTGCTATGTTACACCGTGGTTATAATTAGAAGTTTTCAGATGCAACAGAATTGAAGTAAAGGCATACTGTACATCTAACGTCTCAGTTACGTATGTAACCCTCTTTTGGTCATGTTGGTGGCCGACCAATTGGGATCTCGCTTCAGGAGTAAATGAGCAAATACAGTAAATGAGCAAATGCACATTGGCATCCAATTCTTGCATCCAGCTGCAGCTGATCACAGCATGAGCATAAAAAGGCAGCAGGTGCAATGCGCACCAGGTTTTCGCTGAGGAACTGCCCACCTAGTGAGACTGGATAACACTGGGAAAACATACCCATTCCATTTGGAACAGGGATGCTGCGGAAGCCCCGTCCTTCCTGTCCTCATATCAGCTTTAGGGACCGACTGTATTGCAGCCTTTGTCAGCAGGACTGCAATCTCCACACACAAGACAGGGGCATCGGCAGAATTCACTGTTGTGAAGTGGATGCTGCTGAACTTGGGGGGAAGCTGGTCAAACTGAAATGCATAGCCGAGGCTGATGGTCCACAGAAGCCAGCAAGGTGGGCTGGGTATTGCTAGTCACCCAGATACCATGCAAGCAGGACCAACAGAACCACCGCCCGCAGTGGGCCAGCGAGGTTTTGAGCAGACCGGAAAGGGGTGAGTATGTGGTGCAATGCTTACATGGTTCAAAAAGTTGGCAGAGGGTGCATGAGTAGTGCCTTTGATGATGCTTTCAAATGCCTTCATCGTCCCCCAAAGAGCAGCTTTCTCCCTTTCTGGGTCACCCGCCCCGGGGCTCTTTTGCTCTTCTGCTCACCACCAGGTTTGACAGTGGCCAGGATGGGTTGGGCGGCCTGCCTATGCCCAGCTCCCCGGCTATACTTGCTGGAGGCTGCTGCCGATGTGACGCGAGAGCGGGGACAGCCATCAGCAACAAAAAGGCTGGGGTGCTGTGACCGGCGGATGGGTTGGAGGCAGCAGCTGCCTGCCGGTGTAGAGTGTGTGCCTCTGTCTGCTTCTGTGCAACCGAGAGCTGCTAGGCCAGGCTCTAGACCATTTTTGTTGAAAAAAGGCTGCTCTGGGACACAAGGGCATTAAAGCACCAAACTTGTCGGCGTCCCTCATATGGACCAGATACAGCCAGAGATGGTGCTCCTGGACCACAAGCATGGACCCGGAGAACTCGCAGTGATTCTTTCACTTGGAACGTGAATTCAGTAGTGGTTCAGAGCTCTTTCAGAACTTCTGGATCTTGACCACCCTTGTGCAGGTCTTTCAGGGCCTTGGCCTGATGAACCTGCAGTAAAACCATATTGCTGGACAAATGGTTAAGGGTTTTTATGGTCACTGTCAGCTGGATGTAATAATTGTATATCAATGTTTAGTTATACTCAAAGTAGACTGGCCTCTCGCAGCCAGATCACAATTCGTCGGTCACCACCGTGACATCGAGAGTGATTGACTGAAAGGGAATGAGATATGTATTAGGAAATAAACACAAATCCTTAAATGTTTTGACCTTACGAAGTGAGTAGTCTATTTGAGGCAAAGCTTTGAATGTGTGCAGTTTTCCAAATGCCAGCATCCAGAATTTGGATTACTGTCACAGCTGAATTTAAGGAAATCCGCCCATTGCACAAAAAAAAATCTGTAAACATGCTATCTTTCACCTGGGGGAAGAGCATGTGTTCTGCTTCAGAGAATTCATAATGAATTGGGCTGATCAAGGCAAACGGATGGAAGGAAGCTTTAGCATAGCCTGTAGTTAAACAAACAAGAAATTGTGTTTAAAGTGCCAACCTTTTGTGAGGCAGTCTGTGAAAAGCTTGTCCCCCAGGCATATTTGAATTTCTCATGCAGTAATTTGGAGGGAGGTGAAGAGAATAAAAGCAATGCCTGCATGCTTAAGTGCTGGGGTCGTGGGGGGAGTCATATAGGAGAACACAAAGTGAGTTTTGTTTTTAGCCTTTTGAACAGTCGTTTCCATCGTACATTATGTTTAAATCATTTCCTTTTCATTTCATTCATCTCCCTGCATGCTTGAAGAACCGATATAAAGGCAGAAATTGAATATATACTGGAAGTGAAGACTGAATTTTAATATGTACTGTAGTTTCCATCATATACAGAAACTTTTCTTGACTAAAAAAAAAGGCCTTTTATATAAATAAATAAAACATAAGAATTTACTTTAAAAAAACATGTCTCCGCATCTCTGATTCATTTGCTGGAACAAAATGATGGGCCGGGTGACCAGAGGGATCAAAATATTCATTAACATATCTGTGAGGCTTTTACAGCAGCCAAGTCAGTTAAGCACGTAATTATGAAGCCACCACAGTACCTTTAAGCTCCCCTGTTTTTCTTTGAGTTCAGCGAGTGCTAGCGTTCAATGTCAAACTTTCCAAAGCATTCTGTAGAGGCAAATGAAGAGGTGAAGGATGTTATGGATTTGTACATGTATGGTGTGAATGCATGTACTATGTAAGAAAATAAATTCATAGATACTCTCGTAGCAGAAAGTCCTATTTACAGACATTTCCTTCAACCCTGAAACACAACATACAATATGTAATTCAAAATACAGCAGTATAAAATCAATAATAAAATGTTACATTGATCAACATTTTTTTGGACATTTCTTAATGTGTGTGAAGGTACTGTAATTACAAACACTATAGGATATTTCTGGGTGCTTTTGAGTGGAGTGTGCTTAATCAATGCGCTATGGTTACGCACAGTGCCATCCACAGTGCAGCACCTAAAACTATGGTATTTATCTTGATTATTAAGATTACGTGTTCAACTGCTTTTGTTTTACGTGTTCAACTGCATTAAGATTTGAGAAACCCTGAAATACACAATGGTAAATATGACTGCACAATTAATTTCTGTAACCACTTAATCATTACTTATCATGTAATATGTATTTTGTTTGCCATGTGATAACTTACATGTTGCTTTGTACCTCACAGAAACTATTGTAAAATGACAGAGAGGATTGTGAAAATAACACATCATAATTTTTACTTATTTGGTACTGCTTTCTTAGGATCTAAAGGATATAATGTTACAAAAGTAATTATATATGATTATATGTGCAAAATAAAAAGATTTGTAAAAATGTCATGTATGTGTCAGTAGCTATCCCAAAAAAAAAAAAAAAAAAAAGAAAGAAAAAAAAGAAAAAAAAACATACTACGTTAAATTTTTGCTAAGTATAAATATACCTAAGTATAAATATAAGAGCAGGCTGTTAGGAGAGACTTAATTCTACTTCATTTTCTTGTTACTTGATCATTTAATGATCAAGTAACAAGAAATTCATGGATCATTTCTTACAGTTACAGTGATTCTTTGTTATATATATATATATATATATATATATATATATATATATATATATATATATATATATATATATATATATATATATATATATATATGATGCTGTATTTATTCCTGCTGCCAGCAGAAAGAAAAGGTTAAACATCATGATGTCATTTGACTGGACCAATGCCATGTTACATATCACAGAAGTCATCACAATTCTCAGAAGACACTGCCTTTATTTTCAACTCACTGTGCTTTGCCTCATACATCAAAATATTGCCATGTCATTTATGTTTGAATTATAATTTATCAATAATTCATTACCCATGAATTATTCCTACAAATTAGAACGATGGAAATCATTTCGTTATTAAATTCATGAGTGTGTCAGCTTTCATGGCTACATTATTATCAGCCAAATGTGGGCCCTATTTGTCTGAATGAATGCTGTTTAGGAAACAGAAAGATGTCAAGAGGATCAATTTTCACTTCCCCTTTATATATCGCCTTTATAGCAGGAATATGAATTTGAACTCATACTTGACAAAGTAAAAAACCTTGCAGATTGTTTTGGCATTGTTGCTAAAGCACTTGAATAGTTAAATAAATTACATTCATCAACATACAAAGGCCCACTGGCCACAACAGACTAGTACAGCATACTGATAAAGAGCAATCAATAAGCTATGGTTTAATAAGAGTGTGTTTTGACTTGAATGCGATTGGCTGGGACATGGGCAACACTTTAAATAAGTGTCTTACATTAATGGCTTTTACCTCAGGCAATCAGCTGTCCATCAAACTTCACATTACAACGATACATCATCTCTCATTTAAAATCCATTGGATAAACTTTTACCTCAGGATACTATTTCTGATTATCACTTTTCCTACAACAGATGTGAAAACCGTCTAGCAGATGAGCGGTTTTGGGGAGGGGTGTGGCTTCGATAAATCTGACAACACTGCTTATGCTTGGTATGAAAGAAAAATACCTATTTACACTGCTAAGATAAATGAATCATAATCATTTTGTTGTTCCCCAAGGTCATTTCAACTCTGAAAACCAATTCCTCCATCACTGCTTCTAATATCCCAAGGCTGCTTTTAAAAAATGAACTAGTCTGCTAACAGTTTGGTAGATATGAGATCTGTTGGCTTAAACCCCAGTCTGCTCAAAGGCAGTTCTAAAGCCAGGGAAAATATCCACAAACCTGTCCAATTTGCTGCTTCAAATGACCTCCAAATGCCTTTATCAACTTCTTTCTTTGAGTTTGAGTGAATTATATATTTGTTGGTTTGTGACCAGGCATGAGACTGTCATCAGCCGCCCGTCTCCAGGGAGGAGTCTGTCCATCTGTCACACACACAGGGACTGACTTGGTGAATATTCATCACTCATGTCTCCTCTTTTTCTACAACTGCTATCTGTCCCTGTGAAATGATAAAATAATCACCTTGGAAGGCTAATGTCAATGGCATATTTCCCTCCTGAATTTACCACACTGACTGTTTACTACTATTCCTCACTTCTCCTTCATATCTCTGACTTTCTGCAGCATCTTCCAGCTTCATTCTACAGATAAGTGTATTGTTTACTCAAAAAGAGCTGGTTACTCTTTTTATCACTTTTACTCAGATTGTTATTGAAAAGGACTTGCATCACTCTCCACCTTCCACTACGCCACATGTCACTGGAGACAGATTAGCAAATGTGTCTGGCTTTGAATGTCTTGAAACGTATAAGACAAATTCAGTGAGCTGAAATTATTCATAGAAGAATATGGAGATCTGATCCATTGTGACCCACATAAAGACTCATTACCCAACTGCTAAGCAGCAAATATGCATATATTTATCATTAGCCATGCAGAACAATGTTTTTCCCCAAAAGTACTGTGTGTGATTATTTAGAGGTCTTAAGGGTGAACAAATACATGAGGCGAAGATGTTAATGTCGGTCTGGTTTGCATTGCATAAACAAAATAACAGAGCATCATTATCATACTGAGTATTCTGGAAGATAATCAAGTCTCATTTTCCAGTTGTCCTTCTTTATGGGTAAGTGGTATCATTTTAACACAAATCTTTATATCATTTTAAATGAGTTAATTATTCATAATCCTTAGAATGTTTAATAAAATATATATATGTACATTAGTGCCAGAAGTCCTGTGAGATATACACCTGATTCTGACAACAGTTGAAATGCAGAAGGACATGCTTTAAAATGCTTGATTCATGCAAATGTTGATTAAAAAGAATTATTAATTTTTTTGCAACTAGCTTTTCTTGAGGATTGTTTCTTGATGCCTTTGTGTGGCATTAGTATTCCACATGTCTACCCTTTGGCATGTGTGTGTGGTGCTCTATCTTTTACATGAATACACATTAAATAAAAACAAAAGGTTCTTCTTCTTCTTCTTCTTCTTCTTCTTCTTCTTCTTTTGCAAAGGCAACTTTGATGAAGTTTAATGTTGGCTTTGCCATATTCCGGATAACTATGTCCATAGCCTCCAGGCACCGAGACTGATGTTCAGATTTCATAAATTCATTGTAGATGGAAGGTTTTAAGAAATTAAAAAAAAAAAAAACATGACCTCCTTTGATACTCGCATAGCCTATAGGAACTCATTTACAAAGGTTTCTCTGTTCGTGCTGATCTACATAGATGACTCCCTCAAGAGTGTGAGCGAGAATCTATGTGCATGTGTGCATTTTTCATAAGCAAGGGGAAATTATGTCCAGATACTCCATTCCAGATAAATGACACAGACTTTAATTACAATTAATTGAGTAGATCATTAAAAGAAATGAGTTTTACTAAAAGAGCTGAGTTTTTCTGAGTTCACAGTGTCCAAATACAGTCAGAGAAAGAGAGAGAATTTGTGTGTGTGTGTGTGTGTGTGTGTGATCTGTAGCATCTGTGCATGTTAATATATGTGAGAGATGGATTAGGCATCTGCCATTTTTCTACCTCAGTGGCAATGTTTACATGCAGCCTAATATTCTGTTAATAATCCGACTGAACATGAACAGAAAAAAAGGTGATTGGATAGCGCTTGATCTGGAAAAGTTATTGAAACAGGTTGTGCTAATCTAAAATAGTTTGTTAAATTGAGGAATAAATATCAAGTACAAATTAAATCTACGTCGAAAATCGGGTTTGAAAATAGTTTCTCATTATTATGGAAACACTGACACTACATGTGCATGCACAAAACCTTTGTTTGGAATGTAATGTAATATTCAAATGTGTTATGATATTTCCATCAAATTACAGAGTTTGAGAAAAACAGAAACATTGTAAAACAATGTGGTGCGTTTCATTCGTTGACACTGGAGAATAGAGTCCTGCAGTATACATCAGTAACAAAAGTAATAGAGTCTAAATGGAGAACAATGAGTCTCAGAGATTATTAGATGGATACTACAATCTTGGACCATTAGTCCTCCCATTAGTAGAACATTAGTTCATGCTCAGCATCCTTAATGGTCTTATTGCATGAAAGCTAAAAGGTGAAGTGTGTAATTTCTGTACCAATAGCAGCACTAAATGGAACTGGGAGAAAGCAGATCTTTTTCTGAACTCACAGCACTAGCTGAGCAAGATGAAAAAGGTTTTGTTTGCACTTCTTCTGTAAGTCATTCTCCAAAATGATCATGACCATTATCATTGCACTGCAAAAGCAGAAGTCAGACGGAATCCAGAAGGTATCCAGTTAAAGATGTAGTTTACCCAAAAATTATAATTTGCTGTTAATTTACTTATCCCTAGGGCATCCAAGATGTAAATGACTTTCATCAGTAAAACATTAAACATGATTAATTGCTTAATCCATGGTCCTTAATGACTTAATGAAATGGAAATAAATAGGTTCCATCACTTTGAGAGTCAAAAAAGCAACCACATGAAAACTGACGACATTTTTGTTAACACACGTCTACCCCCTCTGTTGTAAACAATAATATCGTCTTTGATTGACCATGCATCAGAAATGCATCCGAGAGCTTGGGCTCCAGGACCGTTTGCCTGAGGCTATTGATTAATGTTGGAAATAATGTTTAGTTTCCAGTGCAGACCAATTGTTTCACTTCATAAGACTTCCAATATATTTTCGTGAGCCACAGGCATTATTTTTTTAGTTTCCTGAACCTGGCATTTGTTGTGAATGTTTCACTAATATTCATGAATTAGACAGAATGCTGCAAATCTTAGTGGTGGAAAGCAAATACAATTAGTCAAAATACAATATATTAATATTTACACAGGTTACAGAAGTGGAAATCTGAAATCTCCTGTGAGGCTCTGCTGGTGCAGATTCTCTGTTGGTTTGTATATGGTAGGTATTCTTAAAAAAAATAATAAATAACAGAGAACATGTGAGCTCAAGCTTCATTAACCACTTCAACCCACTGCTTGTATGTGTGTGCTTTTCTGAATCATTTCTATGGTATCTCTGGGTGGTCTTTTTCCCACCAAGAGGTTTTTCTGAAGCCCTGTGTATTTATTTATTTAGTTAGTTAGTTAGTTATAGCATTTTAAATATGTCTGTGTTGTCTCTGAATCCTGTGGATTGTGTGTGTGTGTGTGTGTGTGTGTGTGTTCATACAGCTCCCCTGAATGAATCTGTGTAGCTCTTGTTCTCGAGATAACTTACATTAAAACAAAAGCTGTAGGATTTAAACTAATATCTTGTTTGATCTCTTGGCACATGCTTAGAAATAGCTCCGAGGCGCTTTCTCTCTCTTTCCCTTTTCTCACTCTCTCCTGCTCCAACCTCTGTTAAACACTCTGAAAAAGAACCCTTCCAGTGATCCGTGAGGGTTTGATATAATCTCATTCAAACATCGACCCCCCAGGCTGTTAGCTTACTTGGATACAAGACTGCTGTCTGGGTATTTTTCTTGTGGCTGCATTTTTTATAAAGCCTTTCCTTAAAAAGAGTTTTTGTAGAGTTTTGTAGCTTTCTACCTCTCACCACACAAGCACATACAAAGACATACACACACATTCCTTGGTAAATGGGGGAAAAAAAGTAAAAAAGAAAAGGAGGAGTAAAATCATTCTGAGCCACCTATTGTTTGCGATACAGTGGCACAAGGCTATTGAAATAAACATCTATCATTTTTAGCTGAAGAAAATGAGGCATTTAGCTTAAAAGAAAGAGAAAAAAAAGATGGACAGAGGAAGGGTCTGCTAATCTTTTTGGACTCAGCGGGAGGGTTCAGGGGTTGAAGGATCAGAAATAGTATTTCCTCTTTAAAGCACAGCAACACTGAACATGATGTACTCTAAAACCATATTGGTATGGAAATTGTTTCTTACTGTTTCTCATGCATGGCTTCTCTGTGATAAAACTCATGAGTGCAGATCACAATTATCTACAATGGAGGAACTCCCAAATTCAATTCTCACATGGTCTGTCATGTAAGATTTATTTAAATATCTAATTTAATAATAGGAAAATTGATGTACTATTGTGTAAATGGCTTTGTCTTGCATTTTACCTTTTAAATGATAAAAGCCATTTTAAAAACGTAGACTATTAGCAAAATAAGTTAACACAAACTCATGAAGTTTGCATAAAGTGAACATTGATCCTGGCTACTAGTGCAATTTACTAAAGAGTACATTTACCACCTCTCAATTATAGCTCTAGTCCATCTTGCTTAGCTTTTTAGGTCAGTATAGTCTCTTTTGACTTGCATCAAAGTGTGCTCCACCACGCAGCCTACTCTGTCCAAGAACAGTCCACTTAAAGAGACAGTCTGACCCAAATGTAATGTGACCAACCACATTTCTTATGGTTAATATTTTTAGGGCTGAGTAAACCTGAAATAGACAAAAGAATGGGTCACATTGTCAGCACCTAGGATTCACAATCACATTAATTTTCTAGGACTCACAACTGTATTTTCGATAAAGCCCTGCTGTGTGAATGTAACCATAATGAACAACTAGAGGATTGTCAGATTATACAGTGCAAGACAGCCATTCTTCCAACATCACAAAACAGTAAGGTGCTCTGTGACATCTAAAGGTTTACTGTCTTCCACCAGAGCTACTCTAAACAGTTTTGTTCAGACTCAAATGCTCCACTCTTTACTATAAACTCCCGACATTTAATTTTGAATTGACGGATGTAATCATGTCTCAATTCAACTTTAGTTGTGTAGGGCCCAATTATGTCCACTATGTGGAAAACGAATCCAGAATCCAGTAATAATAATGGAATTTATGTATAACGCAGAATGTCACAGATTTTTCCAAATTTGAATAATGTCATAATACTAAACACTCTAAAAAATGCTGCGTTATTATTTAAGCCAAATTGGGATATATATATATATATATATATGTATGTATATGTATATGTATAATTCATAAATTAGTGTGCTGTAAATTGGATTATTTTATGCAACGCAACATAGGAATGTGATCTCAGTCAGCTGCTTCAGCATTTTGCATGATGGAGAAGCCTTTTGCCTTGCATAACATAAATGGATTTTATTCATTATAATCCTGAGTTCAATTTAATTTGATGTTAAAATATGTTCTCTAATGCATTTTTTTATGTCTAAAATGCTTTTTAAACTTGTTTAAATATATATGTAATTTTGTAATATATGCTGCATTCACCCAAATAAATTAAATTTATCTGTCCATGTGTTCTTGCTTAATGATAAATCTTTTGATTATTGCTGTTGCCTCTAGATTTTTTTTTAGTCCATTTTAAGCCAGCAGCATAAAAAATTGTAAACAACAGTTGATTTAAATAAAACAACCCAGCATGTGTGCTAAAAATAATTAACCCAACTAGCTTGATCAAAATAACCCAGCATCGGTTTTGTCTAATTTTTACCTTGCAACTGGGTTGCCAAATAACCCAAGCAGTGTTGTTTTTAACCCAGCAGTTTTTAGAATTTTTTATTCTTATTTATATTTTGGAGTTTAATAAAATATTTTTTTAATGTTATTTTATACAAAATAATCACATAGTTTTGCAAAAAAAAAAAGAAGAAAAAAAAAAATAATACAAAAAATGTTGTTTAATTGTAAAAGTTTCATGATTTCAAGACATTCAATTTTTTATTAATAACCTTTAATATAACCATTAAAATGTAGTCCAGCTAAAAAAATTCAAATAAAAAAAAAGAAATTCAGAAAAAGCAATTGTCAATTCCAAACGCTGACAGTAGGAATGCAGCCGTAATAGCAACTAGAATACTGTCTGTATGAACAAGTAACAGAAGTCAAACAACTATTTGTGACATTAAGTATAGTAACATCAAGATGGCAATGTTGTAAAAAATGTGGCTGTGACTCCTAAAAAAATTAAGATTGTGATTTATTAAAGTATTGTGGCATCAGTTTCAGTTTCAAAAATAACTGAACTGTGTGTATTCTGCTTGTGAAACTAGTTTGCTGGCTACCAAGTGAACTGTAACCTGAATTATGAAGTGGAATGTTTTGCACATACAACCGTTATTTTGTTGTTTTGTTGTATATTGTTCTGTTGGAGTATTTGTGTTGATTAGTTTCAGAGTGATGAGACATACACACGCTAAAAAAAGCGCATTTGGGAAAAAGTGAGAGTGCGTGTTTGAGCACTGTGGATGCATGTGTGAGTGAATTTCACAACCCTCAGCGAGACGTGGCAAAAGCACAAATGAAGGCCATTTATCTTGTCTCTCCAGAGCCAGTTATTTTTCATTTCCAGCTTATGGGAGAGATAATAAGACATGTTCAATTTATGTCAACTGACAGAGCTTCCACTGTTAACAGACATGCCTTCAAAATATTGCCTGGAAACCTAGAAGCATGCTCTCCACCTACACACGCTCGATTTATTCTGCATCAGCCACCCCAACATGCGTGTGTATGATTAGTCTTCTGACCCAAAAGCCTGTGGTGCATGAACTCCTCCAGTTCCTTATTCTCAGCAGAGCTCAGTTCCACCTGTCAGGGACGCAAATGAAGCGATCCATGAGTGATGAGCTTTGGGCAGAACATCAGACAGCACTATCATGAGGCGGAGCGCGGGTAAAGGAACAAACGAAAGATAACAGGATACATGATAGTGAACTATGGGGTGTGACCCAGAGATCTTAATTCTAGCATGATGGATTGCAACCCTGCAGTTTGGTAGGTACGTGTAAGAGATATCACTGCTTTGTCTCTCTCTTAGGATTGCTGTTGAGCTTGGTCATTGCTTGATGGTTAGGATATGACCCCTTGACCCGTGATCATTTTTACAGTTTCAGTCTCAGCCTTAAGTCAATATTCGTATATTTTTCATGTTGTATTTATTCAATTAAAACAGTCATTAAAACAGATTTGCCATTACAATGACATTTCAATATATATATATATATATATATATATATATATATATATATATATATATATATATATATACCTCATCAAATTCAATAATCTTTATCATTTCCATTACAATTTTGTTATCATCATGGAGCACAATTTTTATTTATTTTTATTATTATTATTATTATTATTATTATTATTATTATTATTATTATTATTATTATCACTGATCAACAAACATTTTTTGCAGCAATTCTGTTGACAAGATTAACATAGCCAGAGTGTTGTCAAATTCACTGTGGATATTAATATTACATTGTGGGTGGCCAAAACTCTTTTCTGTTGGCAAAAAATCTCGCCAGCATCAAGCTATCCTTCACCATCATATTGCTCACACATAAGTTTTATATATTTATAAAACTCTAGTAAGAGCACAAGGAAATTGGAGTAATAGTTTTCAGAGTTCTAGACTAATGTAAAGTACAGTATACAACTATTGACCTTATTTGTCTGAGGATCTTTTGATGTGCTTTTCAACAGATCCTCAGGACCAACAAGCAATCATTGACCTGAACAGCCAGTAGATAAAGCCGAAGCCTGAAAAAGATTCATAAGCTTACAATGTGCTTTTTGTGAAGATGCTGTGGCTTTAATTAAAGATGTTTTGTTAACGTGTCAAATGTTAAGGGCTTTTCAGTGCGTCTCCTGCAATCAGCCAACCAAATAATCAAAACAATGCACTTCAATGTGTGCGTTTTTTTTTTTTTTTTTTTAGTTTATGTATGTGTTTAAAGTTGCATTGTCTCTGTTTGTATAATTGAATGAGCCCTTTAATTGTAATTATAGACACACCACTGATCAACCGAGCAGAAAATGAGGGATTTTTCTTTCCTCTGGAATTGTCATTCGAAAGTTTTAAAACCAGTATTAATTGCTCATCTGTTTTTCCAAGGGAAAGGTTAATTAGAAGCATAATGCAAGGTGGTGGATGGGAATCGCTTCATTCCTGACACAATCCTGTGCTCTGCATGAAGCCTACGCAATGCCACAACATGTAATTAACATCACAGTGATTTCCAACCTTTGACACAACATATTTGCATTAACTCTGATGTTGTATTTATGGCACACTGTGCACTCTGACAAATGGGGGTTAAAATAAACACCAAATGCACGGTTATGGGAATGTAGTTACGTGATAAAATAAACATTTGGAGCTCTGCAAAAACTGAACATCATACATTTCTGTTGAAATGTCAATACCCTGATGAAATTTCCAATTTCTATCCAATTAAAATTCTTAATTAATGAATTAACATGTTCAAAGTCTCTGAAAGGCCTGACACTTGGGGAAAAGTAAAATTGGCTCGTAAAAGCTGCCCATGTAGCTTAAACATAACAATACAAATTACTGAAGATTTTTATTGTACTTTTTTCCCATTTTCAAATGGAGTTACTTTTTAATAGGCATCAGTCAAATCACTCTAAAGTGTGCTACAGTACTTAAACTACTTGATCATGTTACAATCTTTAAGTACCTTTGTATAAGACGTTTAACTAAACACACACACATACACACATATAAAAAGAAAGAAAGAAATGAAGGTTAAACTGGAGAGAGAAATTTCAGGGTCACATGCTCTTCTCTGTATGGCTCCTATACAATAACAGCACAATTACAATAATGAGTTTTTAGTATACACCCACACAACGCATGTCACACTGACTCATGTGACACACTGACACCTAACTTTTTCTTTTTTTTTTTCACATTTTTACACATTACAAAAAATAGGCTGTTTTTGAATGGCCAATTTTCCTTATTCACTCTTTTATTATCCTCATTAAAACCTAAAAAGTAAATAAAGTTCTGCATTGTGTGGTAGTTTGTTAAAAATATGGTGGAATTATTAGCATATTTAAACTGACAAAACTTGGATATTCAACTTACAGAGAACAAACAATGTGGTCACACTTTATATCAGGTGGCCTTAACTACTATGTACTTACATCCAAAAATAAGTACAATGTACTTATTATGTTCATATTGTATTGTAAAACACTTTTGCTGCTATTGAGGTGGGATAGGGGTAAGGTTAGGGAGAGGGTTGGAGGTATGGGTAAGTTTAAGTGTGGGTTAAGGTGTAAAGTATGGGTCAACAGTGTAATAGTTTTTTTTAATATACGTACAATGTAAAAAAAAATGTATGTACACAATAAGTATATTGTACTAAATTATTAATTAAAATGTAAGCACATAGTAGTTAAGGCCACTTAATATAAAGTGGGTCCACATTGTTTGTTTTCTGTAATAGTTGAATATCCAAGTTTTGTGAGTTTTTGTCTAAATACATGTGAATACAGTATATGAATTAAAATACTTTTGGTCCTGATGGTGTAACTTGCCATTTAAAACTGTTTATTAAAAAGCATGCTGCTAGTTATAATATACATATTGCTTTTGAGACTTAAGAGAGACTTAATTAATCAAAAATATGTATACTTTTAAAAATATATTTTTTTTCACACCATTGGATCATTTAAAATAAATTGCTGAACTGCTGACCAAATAAATGCAGCACCTTTTCCCTAAATTATTCACTGAATCTATAAAGTATCAAAAAATATTAAATGTGATATAATATCTATATGTATTGGTTACTACTTTCAAGTGATTCAATCCAGCTCATATAAAGATTTTGTTTATTTATTTTTTCTTGAAACTTATTTTATTTTTCCTGTTTTGATTGAAACTACACCAATGGACCAGCTCAAAGTAGTCTTTAGTATACTTAATGACAACCAGTGAATGTAATGACTGTGAAGGCAATCTGGATTACTGGCCAGATAGAAGCAATACAGAGAGAGCTTAATCCTTTTGTCGGAATAAGTGCTTAACATAGTCTTGAATTAAGACTCATTTCAGATTTTAACAGACATTAATGTGCTCAAATTTGAGCCAAGCTTTTAAAAGCTGGAGATATTCAATCACACTAATGCAAAGATGATTTTACTTTCAGTCAATGAACACATTAGCCACAAAGTGCAAGCGGTTGTCTCATCATCTTGCTGTCTCATAACTAGTTGTAAACAAAGTTATGGTATATTATTAGCTACGCTGACTAGAGCAAAATTTTAACAATGCTGTTGGAAACAATCATAGTGTGTGTAATTGTAAAGCAGTACTAATGCACTGACTGATATAGACCACAAATGCTCTCCAAAAACTGCTTCATGCATCATGGATTACATCATATGAAATGACTATGAATTATATACCGATCTGCTCAAGAAGCATTCGAAATGTTAATATATAGTGCAACGTCTTGACACACCCCCACACATGAAACATTAAACAAGACTTCAGTTTACATATGGAAGTAAAGTAGAAAGAGGCATTTCAGCAGTATAGTTATTCAGCTCTTTTTATGGCCCTGGCTCAGTGGTTGCAGGAATAACCTAATCCAAGAGGGTCTGGCTGCAGACTTGCACTTGCACTCTCAGACTTACATTCTCGGACTTGTACTCTCAGACACTTGAACTTCCGCTAGTGACATCACTTGCAGTCTTTATTTTTTATTTTGTTTAATTTTTTTATTACTTTTTTGTTTGAATTTCCCTATATTTTATAACAGTAGCCAGGTGGCGAAGACAAGAAAAAAAAAATTTAAATTACAATGTCACTTGCAATCGCTACTTGTGCATGTTGCCAATGCAGACAAGAAGCTGTGGTGGTGATTAAACGATTAAACCTAATTTAATACTATAACGTACAGGGTCCTGCAAGAAAATGAAATTCGTGCAAATCCGTGGCCACAGAACAGCAGAATATGAACACTTGCGCATAGTCTCCTGCGAAGCGTTTTCCTCCGGTAGAAAAAACATAAATACTTAACATGGCTTAATGTATTAAAATGCTATTCAAATATCAAATTAAATATACAGTTCATTATTTTAATGAATACGTATATAGTATTTTCCTCACATACCGCAAAATGTGGCATAATGGACTAAGCTGATAAAGGCTAAACTCAATATGCTTCTCTATACTATTAAAATACATAACTTAAATGTACAGGCAAGCAGGTGAGCCTAGAATAAACGCAATACACAAAGTTTCACGTTAATAATTTTTCCATATTGAATAAACTGTCTACAACTCGCTGTCTTTGCCTATTTAGCTACATTATGTGTTTTATTTATGATGATTTTCTATATGTGAAAAACTTTAATGTTAAATTTAAATTCACAGGTAGCGGAGAGTGCAAGTAGCGATTGCAAGTGACATTGTAATTTAGTTTGTTTTTTCTTGTCTTCACCCCCTGGCTACTGTTGTAAAATGTTGAGGGATTCAAACATTCATCCAGAGCAGTTTGACCAATAACATGCAGCTATTGTACATAATCGACCAATCGTGGGGCTGCGTGTGAGAAGTTGAGATCTAGAGGGAACAATCAAAGCAATGCAAATATGTGCACGTGTTTGTTCGTTCGATTGACTTGAAGCCTCGCTGTGCACAAATATCCCCAAAAAAGGAAAGTGCACCACAATGCTTCAAGTAAAATGAACGAACAAACACGTGAAAGCTATTCAAAGCATAAAGAGCCATTTGCTCTGCTCTTTCTAGCTCTCATGAATGTTACACAATGATCAACCTGCACAGTGCAAATAGCCAAAACCTGGATATTTTAGGCAATATTTAAATCCTGGCTGGGACGTGTCCCGTATGAACGGCGCATATGGTCACCCTATCACTAGTGGAAGTGCAAGTGTCTGAGAGTCCAATCTGAGAATGCAAGTCTGAGAGTGCAAGTGCAAGTCTGTAGCCAGACCATTCTCACCTAATCGGGTTCTGGTATACAGAGAAAAGAAAAAGTGCAGAGACAATTTTCAAGAAATTATTTTAAAACATTAATTTTGAATTAGAATTAGAAAGACTAAAATAATTTCCCCTTCAGGAATGAGCTGCGTTGAGAAACACTTTGAGATGCTTTGGGAATGGCCCTGCATCGGGAGGGACCTCCTCTCTCAGGTGGGGGGCACCATCCTTCACCCCTGCCCAGAATTGTGGGTTTGGCCCCTGAGGATGCACAGCTCTTAGCATCTGGTCTCTCCAAGCAACGCTCAACACAATCTTTCTCCTCACTATTTCCTCACTAAAAAGGATCGGGATCTTCAGGCAATTTCTGTTTCTGGAATTTGCTCTGGGCATGGTAAAGGTATGTCCCTAAGGTGCCCATCGATCCAAGAACTAGGCCAAGAATCTGCTCTGTCCAGTATGTGCACTAGACACTTATGCACACAAAGCTGCCCGTGGAGTAAGGCAGATCAGCTGTCTGTTTGCTTTGGTCCACCCAGGAAAAGATCTCATGCGACCAAGCACACTATGAGTAGGTGGGTGGTCGAGGCCATCTCACTAGCCTATGAGTCCTCTGGCCTCCCATCACTGCACTTGAACAGGAGTATGGTGGCATCCAATGCTTTCAACTTAGGCGTGGCCTGGACATTTGTGGCCAGGACATTTGTGCTGCAGCGGGCTGGTCCTCTCCATACACACTCCATACCTGGAAGAGGCATTTACCCCATTGTCCCATGTCCTTTCGTTGTGATGTGCTCAAGAGATACACACACAGACAGGGACTTAGTATGGCTCAATTGGACTTATTTTACACGTACTTCAGAGCACAGTCATGCAGGAGCGTACCCAAATTGTCTCAAAGCATTTCTCAATGCAGCGTCTCGTTCCTTCAGGGAACCATGGTTACATACATAACCTAGAGACAATTTATTGTAACACATACGCCAATTATATTTTTGTTTACAACTTTCTTTTTTTTCACACACAGTTGTCACAGTGTAATCTTCAATGCAAATTCTCACAAAATAACCCTTTTCTAATCACCTGTATAAAAATCAAGTTATTAACCCTTTACAGTCAACCCATTATACATGTGTTCCAAAGGCACGTAGAATGCGAGTTAAAATACCATGCTGTTGCGTTTCATGCCCACATTTTCCCCACCCGTGAAAGAGGAGTACCCTCCTGATCAGAATCTCCAGCGAGAAATGTCAAAGAGGGACACAAGATCCGAAAACCGTAGTCAGGCTGGCCAGCATGGGGCTAGTAGCAGCAAACAGACCCTGTCCTGGTGTACTCTCTCCAGAACTCAGAGGTGCAGAGCAATCAGGGAAAATGTGTAAAGATGAAGTCACGGCCATATCTATACCATGACATCCAGCCCAAGCAGGTGATGTAAATAGATTCACTACCACCTGGCCAAACTCCCTCCAAGGTCCACCACTTCTGGGTGGAGCCTCCATTCCCCGGACCTCAGCCACTGTCTCGACAGGATGTCTGCTCCCTGATTGAGATTCCCAGGGATGTGGAATGCTCTTAGTGAGAGGAACTCCCCCTGAGCCCACAGGAGGATCTGGTGTGCCAGCTTCCAGAAGGGGTGCAAGTGCATACTGTGGGGCGAAACAGTGCACAGTCACCGTGTATAAAACATTATGCCAGATTTCCGATGAATCTTTTTAGCATTCAAAACCAACCTGCAAGATTGGAGATTCTGACATGTACATCGCATTCTGTGCAAATTGTGGTGGTCGTTTTGATGATATTACCTGATTTGCATAATTACAGTAGTGAATCTACCATAAAACAATGAAGACAGCAGGTGCAAATACACAACAGTAACAGTGGGTGCAATTAATTTGTAGCGAATTGCACTCACAAACAGACTAAACTTCTTACTCACAGCATCTGTTAAACAAATCATTTGTGTCTTATTCAGTAGAGCCTAAGGCATATCATGTTGCTCCATAGACTGTCCATTCAGCAGGAGAGGCTGTTCCATCTCCATCCAAACCCCACTGTGCACCCCCGTGGGACTTGATTCCTGGCATTTCCTCAAACATCAGGAAAGCAGACCCAAGCATCAATTAGTCCCCCACATCTTTATGCCTAGAGTGAAAAGCAGAAGATTGTTTTCATTGGACAGCAAAGTTAAGTAGTGCTTGAGGAAGAATGTTTGCTGAATAATGCATGCGTAGTCATTTGCAATGAAAGAAATCATACATTTACATTGCTTTCAACATCCCACATAAGTTAAAACCATAACATGTTTTCACTTATGTCTCAGCCTTTAAATGTTTCTCTTCATTACGTTATATTACTTTAGTATTTATTTATTTTTTTTGAAAAATTGATAAAATAACAGACTTTGCTTAATGGTTTAACTATATACATCAAAGTAAAGTGACACCCTTTTAAGTTTTGTAGAAAAAAATAAAAATGCAATACCTGGTAGGATCTGATGACATTTTGGTACTAAAATCAATACTGTATGATTCATGTGACAGCATTCACTTTTCTTGCTGCAAGTTAATATGGCCTTTAATGATATGAATAAATAAATAAATAAATACCTTTCCATGGACTTTGCTGTCCTTGCCAGTTCTTGTCAAATAACTTATTCTACTGACAGTTATTTTAAGATTTACAGCTGATTTAAATCAGATGAAAGACAGCACAGAAAGGAAAAATAGAGAAGAGTAAGGAACTGAGAGAGACAGATGCATTTTCTTACAGACAGGACAGTCAGAGCTTATGTTTCAAAAAGAATGCTACAGGTAGAAAATGGCTAAGTAATTCCTGCATGGAGCTCTCCCATCATGGGAAACATCCATTTTCATTTCCATCAGATGTGTGAAGCACCTCAGGCAACATCAGCTACTGGCCAATGCCTCTGACGTGAAGATTTGAGGCTGATAAATTCTCTCACCTAGTCCAACCACTCTGAGCTGCTCAGATCAACACACTCGCTCCATGTTCAGCGAGAAGTCCTCAGCTTTCTTGATTTATGCTGGTGTTCAATTCAAATGCAAATCGCTGTAGGCTTATTTTTCCACACACTTAAAAAGGATCTTCATGATCTAGAATTAGAGGAGAGGTAGCAGCTGCAGAGACAAAGAAAAGCAGCAAAATAAAACAACAAATGCATGAAGCGTAGTAGTAATAAACATTCCAAGCAAATACACATATGTTACTCTGCTTTAAAGAGCACTGATAAATCACACAGAAAACAGATTTTATTTATTTTTTCCTTTTTATTCTAAACTTTACCAAATGCATTAACTAAATAAACATGAAATATCTTATAAACTCACCTTTAAAGATTATGTTGATCTATAGTGGGCGATTGTCAAAGTAACCTGATAATGTAATCTAGTCTTTTTATTTAATTAACAGATATGGGTGTCATGCCATAACATATTTCTTATACGACTGTGTTTATATTTAACGTGAATTTAACGTGACGAGATAATTTGAATAAAAAACATTGCAGGTTACATTGTCAAAGAACATTTTCACTGACAGTCTAGATTGAGCACTTTCAAAAACTCCCATCAAAATCACTGATGCTGTTTACTCTGTGAAAGTGTGCCAGCCAGCGGACGCAGATTTGAATTCGGCAGCCGATGATATGACGCGCTGAACGATATGATCACACCAGTGTGATTGTATTCAAACTGTATTTAATATAGAAAATATTAATCTGCTATTGTTTTGTCTTTTGGAAACTGCATTTACGATCCACTTGGCTCAAAAATCTGAGTTGGCACTTTGAATGGGCATGATGCCTCAGGCTACAATAATCAGAATGTCATCATTTTGAGCAGAAAATAAAGATATCTAGCAATTTTGAAGTTTAAAGGGATAATTCACCCCCAAAAAATATGTTTAGCTGCTTACCCCCAGGGCATCCAAGATGTAGGTGACTTTGTTTCTTCAGTAGAATACAAACAGAGTTTTTTTTAACAAACTGTTGCACTCTGTTAGTCATATAACGCAAATTGATTGGAATAACGTCTAAAACATACAAAAAAAAAAAAAAAAACATAAACAAAACCAAATTAAACCCTGTACCTCGTGATAATACATTGATGTGCAAAGACAGAAACGATCGATCTGTGCAAGAAACTGAACAGTATTTATATAGTTTTAGTACCTCTGATGCACTGCAATTCCTGAACTCTCTGAACTGTATGAGCGCCTCCTCAAAACACAGCCTGCGGGTGAGGCATCTTCTTCTTCTTGCTTTACAGCAGATCGCAGACTTATAAGTGCATTACTGCTACCTGTCTCTCAAATGGACCATTGACACTCTATCTACAATCTCAATTGACCATATGGATGATTACTTCCTGGTTTTAGATAAGCCAGTTCAGTAATTTCCGGTCAACTGTACTGTGCCGTAAAGGGAGAGCCCTTTGCTCGGTTTCTCTACATAATCCATTCACAATTTGGACAAAAGTTTTGTTTATCTAAGATGACCAAACGTTCACAATACCGTTTCAGTAATGATAAACACAAATGAAAAATTTACGCGAGAGAATCTGTTAAATCATGCCGTGAGTCATTGCTGTGATTGACAGTGGCAATTGAATGAGCCATCTGATGAGCCGATGTCAAAATAGAGCTGTGCTTAAAGTGATTCAGACTAAGAAAACTAGTCTGTGTTGGATAAAACTTAAATTATGTTGTTTTTAAATTAAATCCCAACATTTAAAAATATTCAATACATTATTTATTTGTTATATTGTTATGTTACGTTTTTAACTTGTATTTATCTATTTAGGTATTTAAATAATTCAGAATTATAGGGTGTTGTCTGGGCTTATTTCTTTTTTTATGACAAGTGACTTTGTGACTTCCTTACCACTGGGCTATGGTGAGTGATAGATATCCGTTGGTCCCAAGAGCAGAAGAATAACAAGCAGGCTTTGTCAATCAAACAAAAGGGTTTTACTGTAGGCTCCAAGTTCCCAAAGAACAACATAAAAGAATCTGTGCTTCCTCAGTGAAAATACAAAACAAAAGAAGAACTTTAACAAAACCAGAAGTTTAAAAAACTTGACTTCCTAGGCAAGGATTACACATGATAGGTTAGCTCAAGATTGAACACAAGTCTAAGGAAGAGGCACACTTAAATAGGCAGAACACCAACAAGATAATGACCAGCAGATGGTAGAAATCAATCCCTAATTAGTGATGACCCAGAGAGTTCTACAATGGCTTGGCCACCTAGTGGATGGGAGAGTCATTACACCTCATGAGTGACAGCGCCAACTAATGGTTGGGAGAGTCATTACATGGGCAGCAACTAGAGGCTGGAGCCTTACATGAGTCCCTCCTCCACAAACGGCTCCTGACGTTCCCTTAGCTGTGTTGACCATGACGGCAGAACTCCCTGATGAGATCTGGATCAAGGATATCTCGGGCTGGCACCCAGGACCGCTCCTCTGGGCCATACCCCTCCCAGTCCACAAGATACTGGGTTTTCCCACGGACCTGGCGAGAGTCCAACAGTCGACTCACGGTATAGGCCGGCTGACCCCCAATGATGCGAGGAAGTGGAGGGGGTTTCCTAGATGGGGACAAAGGAGAATAGATTAAAGGTTTTAAATGGGAGATGTGAAAGGTACGGTGAATGCGCATGGACTTGGGTTGGAGGAGTCGGTAGGACACTGGGTTGATCCTCTTGAGGATCTTGAAGGGCCCAATGAAGCAAGGCGCTAATTTCCGAGTCTCAACATGCAGAGGTAAATCCCTAGTGGATAGCCACACTCTCTGTCCTGGCCTGAAGGATGGTCCAATTCTAAATCGGTCTACCACCACCAGAATTACAGAGTTACCTTGAGACTTGGGTAGACCAGTTACAAAGTCCAAAGATATGTGGGACCAGGGGCGTCTAGGGATGGGTAGTGGGTGCAACAGGCCATGAGGGTGGCTTCTGGGTTCCTTGTTCTGGGCACACACAGCACATGCAGCAACAAAAGCCCGAACATCTCGTTGCATGCTGGGCCACCAAAACCTTCTCTGGATGAGTTTCAATGTCCTTGTGCTCCCAGGATGGCCCGAAGAAAGAGAAGCATGGCCCCACTGTAACACATCAGAACGCACAGTATCAGGTAAAAAAAGGCGCCCGGGTGGGCCATTACCTGGGTCAGGATGTTGCTGTTGGGCCCTATTAACTGTGGTCTCAATTCCCCACTGAATAGATGCAACCACTCTGGAGCTGGGTAGGATAGGCTCGGGTTCGCCCTCCACTTCTGGTGGATCGAATTGTCTTGAGAGGGCATCAGGCTTTGAGTTCTTAGAACCTGGGCGATATGAGAGGGTAAAATCAAAACGATTAAAGAAGAGGGCCCAACGAGCCTGACATGAAGTTAATCTCTTGGCCTCACGGATGTAGGTGAGGTTTCTGTGGTCTGTTCAGATAAGGAATGGGTGCTTGGCCCCCTCCAGCCACTGTCTCCACTCCTCAAGTGCCAGCTTTACTGACAACAGTTCCCGGTTACCAATGTCTTAATTCTTCTCGGCTGGGGAGAGTCGTCGTGAGAAGTAAGCACAAGGGTGAAGTTTGTGGTCATTTCTATCCCTCTGTGACAGAACAGCTCCTACCCCAACGTCCGAAGCATCCACCTCGACAACAAATGGCAACTCGGGATCTGGGAGTGTCAGAATGGGTGCGGACGTGAAGAGCTGCTTGAGTCGGTTGAATGCCTGATCTGCCCTCTCAGTCCACTTAAAAGGGTTTGATGTCTTCTTGGTAAGAGCAGTCAGGGGTTCGGCAATAGCACTAAAGTTCCTAATAAACCTCCGGTAAAAATTGGCAAATCTCAAAAAGCGTTGGACCTCCTTGGCGGAGCATGGCTGGGGCCAATTAAGAACTGCCTGGATCTTGCCGGGATCCATCTGGACCTTGCCACTAGAGACTATAAAACCAAGGAAAGATACAGTGGGGACATGAAATTTGCTCTTCTCCAACTTGACAAAGAGTAAATTTTTTGTCCAAGTCGGGACAGGACAGTACGGACATGTTGAACATGTTATTGATAGGAACGAGAGAAGATGAGAATATCATCAAGATATACAAACACAAACTTGTCAAGCATATCCCTTAGCACATCATTAATAAGTGCCTGAAAAACTGCTGGAGCATTGACTAGTCCAAAGGGCATTACCTGATACTCATAGTGTCCTTTAGGTGTGTTAAAAGCAGTCTTCCATTCATCTCCTTCTCGTATATTATAGAAATCAATCCCTAATTAGTGATGACCCAGAGAGTTCTACAACGGCATGGGCAGCAACTAGAGGCTGGAGCCTTACACTTTATGAGTGAGATAATCTGTGTACAGCAGCAGAACAAAACATTTACAATTTACAGCATATGCTGCTCAGTCAATGTCTCCGTTATGTAATGTCCACAGTTTTATATAACAGCATTACATCTGCAAGGGATGAAGATCAGCTGACTGTATTTTATCCCAACTTTTTGCACAGCTTCTTACCAAATAAATAAATGAATGAATGACTGTGAAATATTAATTATATGTTAAGAAAGAGACCACAGTAGTATGTGTGTGACTATCACAGCTGAGGAAATTTTGACAATGACTATTTATACAGTTAAGTGGTCATTCAACAAATATCTGAAAAGGGAATTAAGTGATTGATCACAGTATCAAGTTTATCATACAGCAGTTTAAAAAGTGGGAGAAGACTCTCTTTACCAAGTGGCAGCAGTTCACTCTGTCCTTCTGTATACTTTATTTGTTCTAAAGTTGGGATGCTGGTTTGATCTTTCTCCATTTGTCTAGAAACACACACACACACACACACACACACAGATACAGTATAGTGGTCTTTGAGTGAGATGTGAGACTCTTCAGAACTCGATTCCAGTAGAGTCAATAAACATGATGGGTCGTATTCCTTATCTCCAATCCAGTTTCGTCTGGGTGTGTACTATTTTTTTATTTCTTTTTCATGCTTGGGGCCCAAAAGCTTTGCCTCAGATGTGGTCCTCATTCTTATTACATCTCCACACATTTAGCTCACATCAACTGTCAGATAACAGCTACACCGACCCAGCTATACTGTGTTTTCACTGGACAGTAATAATGGGTAATGGGGTTGGTAAATGTTTGGTTATGTTAACAGAATAACTAATATTGCCTCAATAATAACTGCATATGGTGTTTTAGAGAATACTTTTATTTCTTTTTAATTAAGCCAAGAATGATGTGATGATGCAACGCTTAGTTTTTTTATGAGCGCTTTCATAAAACTGGAAAACACTTTCTCAATCCAGTAAAATTTAATCCAGATTTAACTCACTGGTTTCATACAGCTTCCAGGAGTAATGATGTTTTTCTGTTAGTCCATTTGGAAATAAAGTTGTGTTTACAGGCTATGAGGATGAATTAACCACCGGATTTGCAAAAGTTTGCAAGGTTAGCAACATCAAATGTTTGAAAGATATTCAGAGAGTTTTCAGAGAATTCCACACAGTTGTTTAAATTATTTTCTACACTGTGGTATTTGAGAATCACTCGTTTCTAAATATTGTGAATAAAATAAAAAAACAAAATAAATAACTGTAAATAGAAAATTTCAAGTTGCGGTTTCTGTCTAAGTGAGCGGCGCTTGATCAGAATATGCTATTAATGAAAATAAATAAATAAAGACATAAACATAAAACATAAATATGACTAAGATTTTCATTCTTATTCTTATTCAATGCAGAAGTTATGAAACGGGCGTTAGCCTATGGGTGAGACTTCCGGGTCATTAGCAGCTACAGGGAAATAATGCAATGTGCAGTAAATGGTAAAACTGTTTGCACTACAAACCAGTGTGTTCATAATTAAGATAATACATAAAAATTATATAGTAAGTATATGATTAATAAAATGTGGAGAAAGCTAAAGAAAGTCAGTAATGAATGAAATATATTGCAGCTGAATCTGGAAGCAAAATATTTTAATTTTAATGAAAGTTTAAAACATACTTTTAAACTTTTAAACTGAGTAGCACTTTATTTTAAAGACAAATTCTCACTATTAACTAGCATGCATATTACTAGCATATTGGCTGCTTATTAGTACTTATAATGTACATATTAATGCCTTATTCTGCATGACCATATTTTTGATCTCTTAAAGCCATATACCTAAACCAAGCTAGCAAGCACCTTACTTACTATTAATAAGATGCAAATTAGGAGTTTGAGGCAAAAATCATAGTTGATTGTGAAAATTGGACCTTTAAATGTGACAAAAAAAAAAAAAAAAAAAAAAAAATTCCACAGGAAACTGAAAATTACCTTGCATTCACAATTTTCTGTATCACACTGCCACGTATAGAATCATTTTCCTCACAGCCGATCCACTCAACCTCTGCCTGTGAGACCCATTTGTTACACAATGCAGCTAAATGATTGGGTGTATGAAACTTTTTGTGGCTGCTGCCCTCCAGTCACCAACTAAAACTTGTCTATAAAGATTTTCAGGGCCAAGTGAAGAAGTCTTTGAAGCACAGTACAACTGAAATGTGGTGCACAACAAGCTACAGTGCCTCATCTTCACTGGAGCATTTCATACAGGACCCTGTTTCTTTTACAGTGTACCGCTCAATGCCAAACCTGGACCTAATTAGTGCACTATAACCTGAAATCGCACTCATCCGTTGGCTTGACATCCTTTTTTTACTTCTGTTTTTGTTATAAAGGGAGCTCTCAGAGGCACTTTATTGCTATTCTACCATGTCTGTCCATCCCTACAACACTGTAATCAAGCTTCTTTGAATTTACAGGTAACCCTGTCAAGACAGTCTCCGAGGTCCAGTTGTTTAAAGACTGTTAAAAAACACAACAGCTTATTACATACACTTCACTGCTGTAATGAAAACAATGAATGGCAGCTATTTTTAAAAAAAACATGTCCATAATAGCCATTTAACATTTTTATTATTTGCGCTAAAGTTTGTGGGCCAACTTCCATATGCTGACATGCCTTACAATATTCTAGCTCAGGTTTGCTAATGTTAATTAGCACAAAGAGCCTCATCAATCCCCTCCATCTCTCTCTCTCTCTCTCTCTCTCTCTCTCTCTCTCTCTCTCTCACACACACACACACACACACTTTCTCTTTCCAGGAGAAGATTGGATTTTTTATGAGATGCGACTGTGAAGCAACAATCCACACTCAAGTGTATCTATGAGGAGCTAGGTATATGTTTGCATGAGTACAAGAAATAATGAGAAAGATGGATATACAGAGAAATACAGGGTAAAGGAGGTAAAGTGAAAAATGGGGGGCTCTGAATCTGAGGACTTAAAGAAAGTCAGTGACTCAGAGACTAATAATACAGACTGTAAGTATGTTTTAAAAAGTCTCTAAGTTGAAGTTGATTTAAATATGACTTGTATATCGTCAAGACTAATAAGAAGTAAGCATAGAGTGAGACAGAACAAATTCTGCTGATTTGTGAGTAATTTCTCCTAAGAAACCTCATTTACAGCCTTCATCTCATGTTCTGCCATACACAGAAAAAAATACAAATTTCTCTTTAGGAACTTGTATCCTCTTTCCCGAGGCAAACCCTGATGATTAATCACACAGTTCAGCAAATGTGCTACATAAGATGTCTATGCCATCAAACATTGCATTCATGTTTCATGGTCAGCAGCCATGTCACTGTACTCACTAGATCCCACCTATCCACCAACCCTAAAAACCTCCCTTCAACCACTCCTCAGAAAGCCCTGCTAAGGTTAAATGAAAGTGTGTTGTTGTAAAATGGGTGAAATATATGTTGTGAGCTGACTGTCACATACTACATCTGGTGCCAGACTGTAAATTAGACTTTCTACATTCCATGGAGACTAAATAATTTGCTGTGCATGCCATTTGGGCAACTTTTTTAAGTAATTATTGTTCAATTGGACCAATTTATATAGTGCTGAGTGGACTGGGAGTTTACACAGACCTGGGAATACTGACAGCTTGAGTAAATGAGAGCACTGGACAAGCGAATCAAAGGGTGATGAATGGAACATTAGCTTTTTAAATAACCCGTTAGTGTGGCAACTCTATCCATTTGCTGCAATTACGTAAGCCATAAAGATCTACAAATGAGATGTAGTCAATAGCTATATTGATTTGACTCTCTCTTTGTCCTTAGATATCCTGCCTCGCAAAACCTCTTCCAAACTTTTTTTTTATATATATATTTTTCTAGTCAGGCTATGTTCCTTGCCACTTCTAATGTAATTTGGTTCCCAAAGGACCAGAGAGAGATTTATGCGAAGTATTAGTGCATTAATATATTAGTTCTGTTCTTTTTTCAGTGGTTCCATTGACTGTGTACTGGTCACAGTGTTAACTGAATGTCTGAATTAGATCTGTGAATATGCATACAGGCCCTTAAAGAGACTGTAAATGTCCTCGCTACTCAAATGAAGTAGGAGGAGAAGAAGAAGTGAGAGGAGAGCGTTTCATGTAGGCCTATGACTCCAAGGTGCTATATATATTTCATCCAGCAAGCAAAGTCAAAGTTTAAGCATTCTTTTTTGTTTCCTCCAAGGCAGAATGATCTAACACCAAAGTCGGCTTTTGTTCTGCACCTTTGCACATCTGTTTTAAATGCACATCAGTTGGATTTTATTGTAGATTCTAAATATTAACAGCTCTGTCATCAGAAGTTTATATGGAGCGAATCGGTGTCACTTTCCACCATAGTAATAGTACCTTAATCTGCTCTGCCGTCTGGTCACATCCAATTCTATGATCTATATCACAGCTGTTATGCTTCGATTTACGCTGTGCTAGCATCTTGTCACCTGGTTTTTGGCTCAGCCGCATCCCCTGATCCACATTTGCTTGACTATGCTGAACTGCCAAAGTTGCCATTCAAAGCCTGTTCCAATGTCTCATCTCTCCTTGCCAAAGCCCTTGCCATCATAATAACTGTGGGAACACCTTCTCATTTGTTTACAGAAGAGTCTGGGACAGGGGACAGTTCTAGAATTGCAGTTTTAAGGGGGACTCAGCACCCTGCCTGGAAATAAGCTCTGACTAAAGACTGAGGATGGTCTGTCATCATTTACTCATATTTATGATGTTCCAAACCCATTACTTATTTTATTCTGATGAACCAAAAAGAATACATTTTAATGAATTTCCTACCTGTTTTTTAAATAATAGTTGTTCAAGCTCCAAAATGCAAAATAAATACATAAATAAACCCACACTTGAGTTCGTAATGAAATAAGGGTGAGTAAATGACAGAATTGCTTCAAGTGTGATTTATTGGTCTTGGTCTGCATGAGCGGAGTCTGTTCTAACATTATGTAAATCCCTGGGCTGTACTAGTGATCCAGACAGGAGAAGAGTTTGTCGTTCAAGCCCCCAGAGGCGAGTACCACAGCTTAAACTCACAGTCAGGCAGAAAGGGTCTGTGCATGCATAAATAAGCACTCACATATGGATACAACCTCAATTCACAAACAACTGGCATTATTATTGGCATTTTTTTTTTTTTAATATCTCTTCTCCAACTTAAAAACACACTCTTAATTAATAAAAGTATACTGATCAATAAATGGTCTATTTTTTAGTCTTGCTCTGAGCTATCAAAGTACAAGTATGTGAAACACTTTGAATAAAGTTGAGGAGAGAGGAACGAGGAAACCAGGAATGCATGGAACAATCTTCTTTTAATTCAGTAATCCACAGGAATACACAGGTCAGACGGGAACACAGGAAACACAAAGGAAGACGTACATTCTTCAACCAAAACACAACTGAAAGGACTAGGGCTTATAGACACAAGATAATTGGGGAAACACAGGTGCATGGAATGATACAATCAACATGGGACATGGAACACAAGGAGGGAAAACACAATGCCCCTCTCCCGGAAGGTGCGACCTCGCACAGTGGAACCACAGGGGGGTATGAGTGGGAACCAAGGAGGAGGTTCCGGTGGGGGACAGACCTCCAGCAGACAAAGACCATGGAGGGAGGAGCCAGGGAGGAGATGGTGGAGGGAGGAGCCAGGGAGGAGACAGCAGAAGCTTGGAGCAGGAGGAGTGCAGCAGAACCCAGGCCACCAACTCCAGGGGGCCGATCCATGGCAGTGGAGCAGGTGGTGTAGGAGCCCGAGGCGGAGATGGAGAACTAGGGTGACGGGGAGAATCTGGAGGTCCAAACCGGAGATGATGGCACCAGCAAACGACGTGGAGATGTGGATCTGAGAGACTGCGCAGTAGCCGGACCGACAGAGGACTGAGGTGGAGCCGAGGGGATGAAGGAGCCTGACAGAGCTGGAGGGACGGAGGGACAAGACAAAGCCAGAGGAGTGGAGATGAGAACAGTGGAGCAGGCTGGAGCGGGTGGGAGGGTGTATATTTTCAAGGACCGGGCACTGGAGGACACTTTCTAGGAGCAGGCACTGGAGAATCCGAAGCCCCCTCAGGGCTGGACGAGGGAACCATGGACGAAGGAGGGCTGGACGGGACCAGCAGAGAGGAGAGGGCGCAGTTCGATCTCTTGATCAGATTCCCAGGCAATGAGATCCTACTTCTCGTTTTGGCCCTTTTGCCATGCCATATTCAGCTCACCCTCAGCCACAGTGCACAGTGCACAGCTCCTCTCCATGCTCACAACGTCTATGGCTGGCTCACACACCTAGATTGACGTCACGGCCTCTGGCTCCATGACGATCCTCAGCTCTGTCTCTCTCTCTAGCTATGGCTCGTTGTGGCCGGCTCTGGCCTCCCAACAGCAGTGGGCTCGGGCATGACCTCTGAACATCAGGGAAACGTGGGTTGGGTCCTGGGTTGGGAGTGGCACTGGTGATAAGCTCCTGGGAACCGGTGGTGAATGGAAATCCATTTCTCCCCAGTGTCAACACCACGAAAGCGGCGAAATTAGCTTGGGGACAGTCCTCACTTTCTCTTTTTATGTCCCCACAGAATAACACCAGGAGAGAGTAGAGATGGTCCTGGTTGTGCATTGAAGGACTTTAATAATAATTTGAGTCACAAGAATAAATAATATTTCCACATTTTCTTTGTGGTTAAAGTGTGTACCTACAGTATTTATTCTGATCAATCGCTCATCACAAATTGTGGGCTCTCAGTAAAAACCTAGAGTTTCAAGTATGCTATTTTGAAAATAATATAGAATATATGGAATTTAACATAATATAAATGAAATAATCTAGATAAAATACTTTTTACACACACACACACACACACACACACACACACACACACATATATATATATATATATATATATATATATATATATATATATATATAGTCGTGGCCAACAATATCAGCCCTCTTGGTAAATATGATCAAAGAAGGATGTGAAAATTCAGCTGCATTGTTAATCCTTCTGATCTTTAATTTAAAAAATTCGCAAAAATTTATCTTTTCATTGGATAATAACAATTTAAAATGGGGGGGAAATATCAGTATGAAATAAATGTTTTTCTCTAATACACATTGGCCACAATTAATGGCCCCCTTTTATTCAATACTTTTTGAAACCTCTTTTTGCCAGTTTAACAAATCTACATTTTCTCATATAATGCCTGATGAGGTTAAAGAACACCTCACAAGAGATCAGAGACCATTCCTTCATCCAGAATCACTCCAAACCATTTAGATTCCCAGCTCCATGTTGGTGCTCCTCCTCTTCAGTTCACTCCTCTCATTTTCTGTAGGGTTCAGGTCAGAGGACTGGAATGGCCATAGCAGAAGCTTGGTTTTGAGCTCAGTGACCCATTTCTGTGTTGTTTTTCAGGTTTTTATTGTATGGTTGGAAGATTCAAACATGGCCCATAATAAGATTTTTAACAGATTCAGTCACTTACCGGTTTTTTATCTGTTGGTATTTGATAGAATCCATGATGCCATGTGTCTAAACAAGATGTCCAGGATCTCCAGCAGAAATACAGGCCCACAACATACAGCTGTATATTTCATTGTACACATGCAGTTTTTTTTTCTCTGTGTTCACCAAAACCACCCTTTGTTGCTAAAAAGTTATTATTTTTTTGTTTCATCTTATCATATAAGCCAGTCCCATTTGAAGTTCCAGTCATGGCTGATAACTGAATATGGTTTTCTGGTTTTCTGAACCAGAGACTCAACTTTTTTCTACAATTCTCCTGCTGTGTCACTTGGAGAGTCTTTAGCCACTCAAACTCTCCTTCTCACCACACATTAGGAGGATATAGACACATGTGCTCTTCCAGACAGTTTTGTAACATTTTCTGTTGGTTGGAAATTCTCAATTATTGCCCTGATGGTGGAAATTGGAATTTTCACTGCTCTAGCTCTTTTCTTAAAGCCACTTCACCAATTTGTGAAGCTCAATTATCTTTTGCTGCACATCAGAAATATATTATTTGGTTTTTCTCAGTGTGATGAATGATTTGATGAAGGGCTTTGTTTTCCCTCCTCTTTATATTTCTGTGAAACAGGTAGACATGACTGGATAATTTCATGTTTATAATCATGCCGGAGTGCTAAAAATTATGAATATGAATGGGAATATACTTCAGAGATATTTTACTCATAATAATTTCTAGGAGGGTCAATAATTGTGTCCAACGATTATTTGAGAAAAACCTTTATTTCACAATGGTATACCCCCCATCCCCCAGTTTTAAATATATATATATATATAGAGAGAGAGAGAGAGAGAGAGATTGGAAAAGGTGCTGTTAAGTTTACAGACATGTCCATTAAACTTTCAACACAACATGTATAACTGAGTATATAAGCAAAACACCTGGACAATTCCTTCATACTCACACAGTACATTGTGTCATATTTTTACAGATTTCTTTACAGTACACAAGCAAAATCCACTTTGAATATGGGTGTGTCCAGCATATTTGCATGTGTATTTATTTGCATTATTATTATTCATAGTCCATGTAGAATTTTCCTAGTAAAGCCCACATAGCATACACGTAATGTGCATGCAAATGTGTACTCTTTATTTAGGACCTTAATAAATCAGGGCCTTTTGACAGTAATATTTTTATTTTAACAGCTGCATCTGATCATTTTAGGTTTACTGGGAAAGGAAAAGATCAATGAACAATGCAGACAGCCAATAAAAGTAATTGTCATTCTCCCCTCCCTTTTTAGCCCTGTTTCCCACCCTACCTCTTTTTCTGCCATCTGGTTGCATCCTGAGTTATGATCAGCACAATGAAATCAAATTAAATTAATCAAACGTTGTTAGTCTGAGCATTCAAATTGATTTACAAGCATCGCTCTGAACTATAAATGTAGCTGTGTCAATAAAGACATCTTTCTCATTGTGTCGGAGTCGCTATGCCTGTACTCCTCCTACTTTCTCCCCTCTGTCTCTCTCCCTACTCCGTCATTTTGTTCGCTCATTGACAGGGATATTAATTACCAAAGTTCATCAATGGTGGCTGCCTTCATCTGTTTTCCTGTCATGAGTCCTGCCATACTGTACATGCTCTGGGAACAGAAAATGGCATTAATAATACCATCCGTTCTGCATGCAGAGGTCATTTTTAATTGTTATAAATTACCTATGCAGCTTAAGAGGACAGGAGTCAAAAACCTAGCAGGAGAGAGAAAAGAAAAAACATGTCTTGGAGTGTGTAAATATCAGATAAAAGAAAAACAAACTCAATCACTGATAATAAATCCATTCTCCACATCCGACATGGGTAATGTCAGCCAGAATGCATGAGAACTATCAGTACAACCAACAGATGTTTGGTGACACCTGAGGCAAATTATTAAAGAGTATGATGAGAGAAAAACAAACAAGCTGTATTATGGAAAAACCCATTAATATGTGTTTTTATTCTATTTATTTTTTATTTTGCACTACCCAAAAGTTACACACAAACAATTGGGTTAAATAAGATTTTATTTATTTTATTTTTATTTTTAAATGAAAACTTTTTCAGCCAGGGGGCTGTTCCATAAACCAAGATTAGAGTATAAACCAGGCTTATGTCGGTTATTCAGGCTTATTTTTGGTAGATTCGGTTTCATAAATCAAACTTAAAAAAGTTCAAACTCAGTTACCCCGGCAACTTATGCTGGCAAATTAACCTGGTACGGGGCAGGCTAACTGTCAGGCTAAGTCTGAGTTCAGGCTTAACGAGAATACCATTTATACTCACTTTCGATGTCATTTTATTTTACTTAACCACTATTAATACGTTTTTTTTTATTTTTATAAATAAATAAGGAAATGTACTTTACTAATAAATGGAAGAAATTATAAGGTATAAATACACTAAGAAATGTTCAAAACTTGTGTGTTTAATTGGTGAGTTTGGTTAATGAGTTTGGTAATAAATTAATTAAAAGTATATAAATAGGGAGCTGAACTCGTCTCCAAACTTAACCATGGTGTGTCCTTTCATAAATGAGGTGGTGGATGAGGGAGCTATAGTCTTGTGGAGGGCATTTCGAAGAGATAGAACTTTCAGAGACAGGTCAGACCCATTGGCTTTTAATGACAGCTACCTGTATGAGCAATATAGGTTCTCAAGAGATGGGATTGCACATTTGTAGATTACTAAGCCCATACATTGCAAGTAATACACGCCGCAAAAGAGCGCTCACAGTCCCTCAGACGGTGTGCATTGCACTTCGCTTTTTTGCCAGTGGAACATTTTTGTACACAGTTGGAGATGCAGAGAATATCAGCAAAGCATCAGTTTGCCGCTCTGTACGAACTGCGTAGCTTTCTTTAAAAATCAGTACACAGTATCAATGTATAGGTACGGTCCCACTGAGATGATATTGAAGGCTATGTTCTAGCACTGAGTGTTCTGTACTAAGCTGGGCACCAGTGTTTAGATCATTGCAATTAAAATGTAGTGACCTACAGATTAAATTTATTTTAAATGATTAGTGATGCAGATTGCATCATCACAAATGTAGAGGCCAAATGGCCAGGCTCTGTGCATGACTCCAGAATCTAAGACAAGAGATACCCATGCCTCCCTTACCTCTTGACTCCCTATCAGGAGCCCCAGACATAGGCACAGCACCGGTACAACATTGCCCTTGCACGCACAAGAGGTCGTATAGAGATGGCATTTGGGCTGATAAATGTGTGTCATTGTAGTTGCTTGTGTAGTGCTCCTTAACATTGCTTGTCTGAGGAGAGAGAGGCAACCAATGATTGTTGAAGAGGAAGACTGGGGCAATGAAGCAGTATTGGAAGAAAACGAAACAGGCAGACTTATACGACACATATGCAAATAATTATTTTTCTTAATATGGTCTAAACCATGTGTAGCCTTTAAAATTTTCCACTGGCCCCTCAACTTTCTCCTTAGTTGAACAAACACACAGAAGTCAAAGTGAATCGGCCTGTTAGGGGTGAAAACACTCAAATAAATGTTGTGGAAAGTGACCAAAAATGTAATGGTTTTTTATTTTTAAACATGGTAGTTCTGATTGCATTTTTCTGTAGCTGTTGAATTTCCAGCTCCAACTTCCTCCCAGACAGCAAGCTCTTTCGGCACAGATCCGGCCCACATGGATTTCATACGGGCCAGATGCGGGCCGGACTTGGGCCAAAAGAGCTTGTTGTCTGGGCTCGTCTTCAGTTTTTCATACTGGATGTCGATATCAATCGCTTCCATTTGTTTAAGGAGGTAGTGTTTATTCACTCCTTTTATGTTTTCTGGGTTCTGTAGCAACATAGATTTAAGTTATTTCATTGAATACTCGTCACATTGTTTTAATTTCTTAATACTCACTTTGTCACATGTGGTCCCAGACTGAGAGGGCTCTAGAACAGTGTCAGCATCCTGAAAACACATTATGATCATTTTATAACACAAGTACACTTTTTAATATTCAATACAATATCACATGGAACCTGTGACTACCTCAGGCCTCCTCATCCTCCTCAACTGATGGGCCTTCTCCCTGTGACCACTTATTAAACTCAGTTAAACTCATTAGCTTACATGACTGATTTAAAAGGTCTCATACTCACAGGCAACATGATGTCTGGTGGATCCATAAAGCATACAGAATCTTGATAGAATTGTTTTTTTTTTTTTTTTACCAAAATGCACCATTACAGTAGCACAAGTACCTCTACGTGACATTACTGCTATGATGTACTTAGGCTTACAATGCCTAAGGAAGGAGGAAATCAGTTAGTCAGGAAGGAATAATGATAATAAAACACACACACACCTTTTATATACTTACTCATTATACTACGTGATATCATTTTAGATGATGCCCCCCCCTCTATTCCCTCAAGGACGGGCCTCTCTTTATTAATTTCCAAAGCCAGCTCCTCTGCAGGAGTGAAGCTGGCTGGTGGTGGCCCTCCTCCAGTGCCAGCAACCCCAGTCTTCTTTTTGGTCGCTGCAATTAAACAAAAATATACATAAAAAAAAACTGAATAGTTGTAACTTCAAGCTGGCATTGATTACATATATACATACCATTAGATTTACTTACCATTTTGAACTATATTTTTATATTTAATTTTCAGCTGCTGCCAGGTTCTTTTTCCTTCACTTAAGTTGCTGCTGCGTGAAAGCAATTTACGTTACTGTTATTCACACACAAAGTTTGCAATGTTTTGTGACACACATTCAATGTTGATAAAGTATTTTAAATAGCTTACACCGCTACTTACGCATTGAGACGATCAGCAATTTCCTGCCAACCTTTCTCTCTTGCTTTATTATTGCCGCTGTATTGCCTTTTTTGGTGATGACATCATTAAATTCTTCATATGTTTCCAATAGCAAACGCTGTTCCGTTGCCATGAACATCGCTGCTCTATCTTTTCCTTTTGTTGCCATGGTAGCCCACAGTAAATCGATTTACCCATGCTCGACTTTTCAGGACTTTTAAACAATGGCGTGCATGCGCAATTATCTAGACTATTTAAACCTGACTCAAATGAGTAAGATCAAATGATCCTCAACTTACTGTTATGGAACCAATTTAAGCGGGAATGTTTAGCTCGGCTCATTCAAGTCAGGTTTTGGACTTTAATCCCCGCTTTTCTAAGCGGCTTTTATGGAACAGCCCCCAGGATGTATTAAATTGCTCAAACATGACAGTAAATATATATAGCATTTTATAATGATGTATGAATAAGAGAGGAGTAATGGCTGAAATTTCCATCACAGCAATAAATTACATTTTAAAATACATGAAATATACTGTAATACAGTATTGTTTAATGTAAACAATGCTATTGTTTTTTGTTGTTGTTGTTGTTGTTGTTTTTGATAAATAATTGTAGCCTTGGTGAGCAGAAGAGACCTCAAAAACATAAAAAAATATATATATTAAAATGTAAAACAATCTTAGACCCCAAATCTTTGAGAAAATAGTGTATGTGTAGAAAATATATATCATATGTATTTTAAATATTATATCTAATATTAATACATGTATTATTTCTACCCATGCGACCATTACCTTTTTTTTTTTTTTTTTAGTTGGATTTGTGGTGAAGTGACTCATCCAGCCTTTCTCAGCACATGGCTGTGAATGAAAGGCTTGGTAGGCTTAATAAAGCATTTCCATCAGCAGGGACAGACGAGTGCGCTCTGTGGTCTCTGCACGTGCTGCCGCTTGGATCAAGGCTGTTATTTCACTCCATATCCCCCTTCTGGGACTCAACACACTCTAAGCTGGAGCCTTCACCTGTCTGCTGTGGCTAGCCATGGCCTCAAATGGGAAACGCATGCAAATTAGATGATGAATTAAAGGTGACCAATTGAACCCATTTCGTCTCATTTTTGCCTTCTCATTTTCCCTTTCTCTGTCTTTTTCGTCTAGTTCTTGCCCTTCCTGACTCTCTCCCTTTCTCTTCTCTTCCTCACTCACTCATTATTTCTGTCCGATAAGCATACACAAGGAACTGATTTAGAACAAAAGGCACGCCTCGTTAGCCCTGCAGACTGCCCTCCCTCGGTAAATCACCCTATTCTGGTGACAGAAAGGAAAGGATTGATAGATTGAACGAATTAGAGCTGAGCACGTCTATCTGAATGGACAGAGGGAAAGGGACAAAGAGAGAGAAACAGAACAGGAGACAGAGGGAGTGATAGTGGAAACATAACAGCTGTGTTTTCTCCATTGGGAATTGGAGGCAGTGCCTTTTAAACAAGGAGAAAGTAATCAAGAGTAGAAAAATAAAATCTATTACAAAATGTTAGATCAAATTATGTATAAACCACTCACTTTAACAAACATTAGGTTTAAATCCATCCAAGGTTAAAAAACATTGTCATTTTGTCAAAATATCATTTTAAAATTACCTCAATTCTCAGAGATCCCCAAACGGTTCGCGCGAAGCTGTTCAAAAGATTCAGTTTCCTTAAACCCCACCTTTCAGTAGCATTCTGTTTTCAGATTGGTCAACTAACATAGTCACGTTTGATTGGTTGTTCCGCACACACCTCCACGGTAAACTATGCGTTAGCATCTGTTTGGGGTGAATTATGTCTTATTCCTCTCATCGCGAAGCAAACAGTAAAATAAAAAACTTGAACAGTCTCGCTGCTTTTTCTTCTGTGTGGGTGTATTCAAGCCGCGCGCTTCAGTTTGAATCTGAATAGCGCGTTCAGCGCGGGGCCGTGGTCACATTAGATATAATGAAGGGAGACATGAAAAACAGACATCGCGTTGTTTTCATATGGATTTCTTTATCACAGAATATCTGTTTTCGGCAGCACTTGTTTAGTTTCAAAGTAGACATGTCAAGCTTTCTATAGATACCTCTCTCATGTCTCAAGGAGTTACACTTCATTTTAATGATGTGTTTGTACATGACGATCAGCGCAGACAGGCTGCAGACAGCACACATACTGATAAGATGCTCGGGAGAAAACAGACACATAACTTCATAATCATACTTCGCGTTGTGATTAGGAGATGCTCGTTGTTCTAAATAAAGTTGGTAATGAACCCTCTTTTATGGCCAAATGCTTTGAAAATCCCGCTGTACTCACCGAGATTAGAAAAGCAGTCATCAGTGAAATGTTGTGAACACAACAGAAGGGATTTGTTGTACTGCTCTGGTATTGTGGTAAAAATGAATTTTAGCCATTGGTTCTTCTGATTTTCATTCTTTGGCAGTGAAAATAAAACAAACTTGCCTTTACAATTAGAAACACACTGTCTCCTCGACATGATGCTATCACACCAACCAGAGCGTCTGTGTGTGGGGGTGGGGCAGGTCAGAGTTCCGTTTCTCCCAAGACTGTAGGCGGAGATTATTATGCAAAGTGCTCCTAGTGACATACATAGAGATGGGCAAAAGATTTGAAATCTATAATGACTCGTTTCAGCGATTCAGAGTCGACTCCTTACTTTAGAAGCCAATAACTTTATAAATCGTGTACTTTTTGGTTTAATTACTTTGCACATTGTTTACACTGATGGACAGCTACATCATACACTGTAATACAGGAAATTTTTGATTTCCCATCTGTGTGGCTCTTTAAGACATTGGCTTCAGCATCTTTGGTCATAAAATACAATTAAATGGATAGCTCAACTAATGTATCATTTGTCACTGTTGAACATAAAAAAATCCTATTTTGAGGAACACTGCTCAACAGTAGCCACTGACTTCCATTTTTTTTTTTCCATTTCAATACCTTGGTTGGATAGGAATGGTTAAAGGGTTAGTTCGCCCAAAAATGAAAATTATGTCATTAATAACTCACCCTTATGCTGTTCCAAACATGTAAGACCTCCTTTTATCTTCGGAACACAGTTTAAGATATTTTAGATTTAGTCCGAGAGCTCTCAGTACCTCCATTGAAGCTGTGTGTACGGTATACTGTCCGTTAGAGCTGCACGATTAATCGTTAAAAGATCGCGATCTCGATTCAGACACCCTCTCGATCTCATTTCTAAAAGACGACGATTCCCCGAGTCTGTTAAACCTTTGACAAAGTCTTACCGGATCATTCAAATCCGTGCGCGCACTGACGCTGACACAGAGAGACCATGTTTGGTTAAGAAACATCTTCACAAACAGTCTTTTCAACTACACAGTATTATATCTGTCTTACAGTCATTTATATTATCACAGAAATACTGGGATAAAGTTTATAGTTTAAATATAAACATTGATGTCTATATGGCAGCAGAGGTGGGTAGTAACGAGTTACATTTACTTCGTTACATTTACTTGAGTAATTTTTCGGGGTAACGAATACTTTTCGGAGTATATTTAAAGATGGGTACTTTATACTCTTACTTGAGTACATTTTTTGGGAAAAATCTGTACTTTTACTTCGTTACTGTGGGCGACGCCCCTCTCGTTACTTTATCTTAATGCAATAAATGCTTCAGTTTATTCCAAACGCGCCGTCTACTTTTCTCTGGACAATGAGCGATGCCCATTCGCGAATGATTCATTCTTTTGAGTCAACTCTGTTCAAAGGCTTGATCAAACCAATTGGCAAACGAGTGAATTGGTTCATGAATCAGTTTGATTGAGTCGTTCAGTTCCATGCTGCACGCGCTGAGCTCTGAAGCGGTTCACTCAGAGTTGTAACGTTTAAGAATATTAGCAGCGTTGAAAACGGGGCTATGGAACTGCACTGAATTGAAAGCTAATCTGCAAAGGCTATTATTTGCTTGCGATGGAGATCCTTATTAGATGAACGCGTGTGCTGTCTACTGTTTAACAGGTAATAACTTGGGCTACATTCGATTACAGTACACGATACCACTGTGACATTAGTTTGTTGTACGTGTGTGGCTTATAACAGGTTGAATGCAGCTTCCAAAAGACAAAGAATAGCCGATTAAGATTTTATTAATTTTAATACAATCACACCAGTGCGAGTACGTTCAGCAAGTCATATCATCAGCTGCTAAATTCAGATCTGTGATCGCTTGCTGGCGCTGAGCCAGAGACAGACGCGTTTTTACAGCGCTGCGCATTAACCAATCACACACGGTTCTGTTGAGCTTTTGAATGCAATGGCCAATCAGAGGTGTTCCGATGAGTCATCGCTGAAATGCCGGTGCTTCCTTCACTCGCTCACTGACTGAATACCTCTTTCTGCCGAATTCTCTCGTCAGAAACAACAAAGTGCAGATGTGTGTACGAATCTATAATTAAGATATTGATTTCACAGTGTTAACAGTTTCAGTGATTTTAATGGTAGTTTCTGAGAGTGAATGAAATCTAGACTGTCAGTGAAAATTATGTTTAATAATGTAAATGTTATTTGCTCTCTTTCTGAACAATGAAAGATTAGTAGCAATATTTATATCACATTAATTTTCAATGTTAAATTCACATTTAAAATAAAGTCAGTCGTATTAAAAATATGTTATGGCATGATACCTATATTTGTTACTTAAATAAACAGACAGGGTTTTATAATAAATTACATAAATTGGATTAAAGGCTGATGAAATATATACATTTATACACACACACATACATTACATACATTTTTTGTCTATATATCTATATAAAAATAGGCTCCGTATATATGACCCAAAGTAACTAACTACTTGAGTAGATTTTTTATCCGATACTCTTTTACTCTTACTCAAGTAACTATTCAAGACTAGTACTTTTACTTTTACTTGAGTAAATATTTCTAGAATTACTTTTACTTTTACTTGAGTAAAGTTTTTGGGTACTCTACCCACCTCTGTATGGCAGCGATCAAAATATAACAAATCCCCTTTTGAAAGTACTGCGCTTCAAATAACGTTTGTGTCGATTGCATTGTTTCACCAATAGGTGGCGACAAGTGTCTTAATTTATTTGTCAATGAATTAATTTTTCATTCAAGAGAATCGTTCAAAAACGCTGATTCATCCAGAAATGAAACAAGTGTAGTAGGTTTATGAGTGAGTCGTTGAATCAGTGATCTAAACATCTTTTTCATCATTCTAATATTAAAAAAACTGGGGTTTTAAATATATTATATATACCAGTCAAACGTTTTTATCCATAAGAAAACCATAAGATGTGTAATGTTTTTTTAAAGTCTCTTCTGCTCACCAAACTATATTTATCTGATCCAAAGTACAGCAAAAACAGTAAAGTTTTGAAATATTTTTACCATTTAAAATAACTGCTTTCACTTGAATGTATTTTAAAGTGTAATTTATTTCTGTGGTGTGCAGCTGTATTTTCAGCATCATTACTCCAGTCTTCAGTGTCACATGATCTTCAGAAATCATTCTAATATGCTGTTTTGCCATTCAAAAAAAACATTATTATTATTATTATTATTATTATTATTATTATTATTATTATTATTATTATTATGTTGAAAACAGATGAGTAGATTTTTTTCAGGTTTCTTTGATAGAAAGTTCAGAAGAACAATAATTGTGTGTAATAGAAATATTTTGTTATAAATGTCTTTGTCACACTTGATCAATTTAAAGAATCCTTGCAAAATAAAATAATTAATTTATATACTTGTGATAATGATAATGTTAATAGTAATAATAATAATAAAGAATCGTAGGAGAATCGTGATCTCTATATGAGATCAAAAAATCTTGATTCTCAATTTATCCAGAATCATGCAGCCCTACTGTCCGTGTCCAGAAATGTAAGAAAAACACCATCAAAGTAGTCCATGTGACATCAGAGGGTCCGTTTGAATATTTTGAAGCATCGGAAATACATTTTGGTCCACAAATAGCAAAAACAATGACTTTATTCAGCATTGTCTTCTCTTCCGTGTCTGTTGTGAGAGAGAGTTAAAATCAAAGCAGTCTGGATATCCGGTTCGCGAACGAATCATTTAGTTCACCAAATCGAACTGAATCATTTTAAACGATTCTCATCTCTAATACGCATTAATCCACAAATGACTTAAGATGTTAACTTTTTTTAATGTGGCTGATACTCCCTCTGAGTTCAAACAAACCAATATCCAGGAGTAATGCATGCACTCAAACAATACACTGACTGGACTCACATGGACTACTTTGATGATGTTTTTCTTACCTTTCTGGACATGGACAGTATACCGTACACACAGCTTCAATGGAGGGACTGAGAGCTCTCGGACTAAATCTAAAATATCTTAAACTGTGTTCCGAAGATAAAAGGAGGTCTTACATGTTTGGAACAGCATAAGGGTGAGTTATTAATGACATAATTTTCATTTTTGGGTGAACTAACCCTTTAAGGGGGTCCTATTATGCTCTTTTATAAAGTCTTGATTTCATTTTGGCAGGTGTACTAGAACATGCTCTCATGCTTGGTGGTTTGAATTTGATTTCAAACTGAATTGAATTTACTAATAATAATAATAAAAAAAGTACACAGTCAGTAATACAATTATAAAACAAATTACCTCAATTCAGTTTGAGGAATTCAAAATGAATTTTTACAAGCAAAGATTTAAGAACCATATACAATATGTTAGTCCTATTTATTTAGATAAATGGAACGTCAGATGGCGTAGACCTGTAATGACTGTAAAATGTAGTGATGCAGTAGACAGACAAATATTTATATGTACAGGACAGATACATCCGAAAATGCTTCTCCCCTTTATTCACCTTAAGTGAATGTAGCCTTGGCCAGGAGGGGTTGATGGCATCAGGCGGTATCCATCATTCATTGGGTGTTTCGACCCTTATCCGCAACACCCTACCGTGTTCATAGGTCACTGCCCATCTTCCCCTCCTGGCTTCCAGCTCAACTCCTCCCTCCTGCTCCATAACCAGCAAGTGGCTCTTTCCGCTGCCTCCCCTATCCTGTGAGCTGCTGCCTTCCTCTCCCTCCCTGTTACTCCAATGGCTTTGAGCATTCTCCACACTGACTGAGCAGGGAATCCTCTACAGCCGACCTCGATCGGGAACAGCCAAGCCTGCCATCCTTTCCGCCAACAGTCAAGCTCTTTCTTTCAAAGGCCTGTTCAAGTTCTATGAGGATGATCTTTTTTCCCTCTTCAGAGCACAGTACCATATCTGGCCTCAGGGTTGTCTGGACAAATTGGGGGAATTGCAGCCTCCCTCTCAGGTCGAGCTTCATTTCCCATGATTGGGCCTTTTGTAGCAGACTGGTTCTTGTTGTTGCTGTGGTTGGTAATTTTTGTGCGGGAATTATTATAATAATGCGGAATACCTGCAATCCCGAGTAGACATTCAAACTGTAATTAACAGGAGGTTGATGGGTGTCAAACTCACTGTTGGAGAGGAAAGAGAGACGCAGATTGTATTGCTGTATATTTGGTAGATACTGTGGAAAATGAATAATGGAACCATGTCAGATATGTCAGTATCTGTATCAACATATAGATATTTATGATAACACTACCATGTAGATTGTTTCTCCAAGCTTAGAATCCATAAATGACGCTGAGCTCTATCTCTGTCTGATCAGCTCTTCACCCGCTGCAGCGGCGCTGTTCCCGGTTCAGATATCTTTTATTGGTCCTTTTAAGATCTGATATTTTTATTGGCTTCTGAAGTGCCTTCAAATGTTTGAATATCAATTCAAAATTTGGGCGTACTAAGTAACGAACTATGATTTAAAAGTAACAAAGTAGATTATTTTGCTTAATTTGTACTTAAGTACAAGTAAAAGTACAAAAGTACAAGTACTTAATTACAGTAACGTGAGTAGTGGTAATTCAATACCTCCCACCTCTGTCAATACACCTGCAATATTGTCAAGGGTTTGATGCTTAATGAGCCAAAAGAAAGTGACTATTAAACAGCAGTTAGTAGTAGTAAATGAAAGCTTAATATTGGCTTTAATTACAGCAAGCAGAGAATAAAAAAATAATGTTATTTATTTGGTTACTCAATGATAGACTTTTAACGCAAAACTGTGTTACATTAAATGGAACTGGAATGTGAATTTATATTGGGGAGAATATTAAAATGAAAATAAGAGACTTTGCCTTTTTATTTATTAAAACCACCACATAGAGAAATGAATAAAATGAGTATGTAAAATCTCAATATTTTGTTTGCTCTTCTTCAGCAGATCTGTTTAAACTATAAATGTCCTGCAAGAAAAGAGACACAGTGAATGTATCATACACAGAGAATCAGGAAAATATCATCTTGCTAGGCAGCACTTTGCAACAGCAGGCTGTTCATTTGTCTGCAACACTGCTATCAATTACGATCACCATCAATATACTGTTTCATTCTTCCACAGTCCATTTATTCTCTTTCAGAATCTTTAATCCTCACTGTTTTGCCCTACAGATGTATGTAGTTACATGCATCAAGTCCCTGGAAACAAATAACGCCAACTCAGTTTACATAAGAACACTAACAATAGAAAAAGCAGACAGTTATCTTCTTAATCCTATAAGTAAAGCACTGCATTTTTATGAGCAAACATTTGAATGAAATTCTCACAAGAAATTCTCACAATGGATTTCTAAGGCTTTGCTTTATGATTATATGAGTTAACAAATCTGTCAACTGAGTAAACTTGTTTAATGAATGTCTTGTAAATAACTGAATGGAATTGTTCACCCCAAAATGAAAATTACTGCATGTCAAAATAATGGTTATTAAAGGTATATATATAACCATTATTTAACATTCCATTCCATACATACAGTAACCTGTGACCTCATTACATCAGTATCACATCACAGCTGTGTTTGTGTGTTGTTCACTTATGAAGAAATGCATTGCTTAGCAGAAGAATTCATATTTTGTGATCAAATTATTTGATTTTTGTTGCTGTGTGTTTACAGTGGTGGCCAAAATTATTAGAACACTAAAATTTTGACCAGCTAAAAAATAGTTTTAAGTCAGTTATTTCTATATTTTGCTGTAGTGTGTCAGTAGAATATATTAGTTTACATTTTCAAACATTCATTTTGTCATTAATTGTAATAATCTAGTGAGATTTATGTTTGACAGCAGCCAGTTCTCCACACATATATATGATCTCTTTATTATCAGTCTGTCTGGAATGACATGAAGAAACAGAACAAACTGAGACAGTTTGACAAAATGAATGGCAAAATGAATTTTTGGAAATGTAAACTGAAATGTCCTACTGACACACTACAGCTAAAGATAGAAATATCTGACTTAAGAGACTTTAGATGATGAAAACACCAGTTTTCTAATAATTTTGGCAACCACTGTAATTAATATAATCCTGCCAGTAACTGTTACTGTTATAAAAGCAATAATCCCTGTGAAGCATTTTTATTGTATATGAGCAATATCTGCATAATACACTATAATGCCCTTTTGCTGTTCTAAAACCAAGGCTTATTGCTTTATTATAGTAACAGTGTATCAATGCTATTTATTTAATACAAAATAAAAATAAATAAATAAATAAAATCTTTGTCAAGAGGCCAAAAAAGTGTTTGGCATGGACACCTTAGCTCTAAATGTCATTTTTGTATGTTTTCGTAATATCATAATTTAATTATGTGAACTCTTTTCATTTCCTAAATTAAATTGACAGTTAATTTTGAAATATTTTTTTTTTACAGTGTCAACTCTTCAGAAGTTTTGCATCAGAGGTAGGTAACATAAGGTAATCCAACAGGTGATGCCCATGAGATTTCCATCAGAGAATCAGCTCTTGTTCCCCGCTAAACAATTTCTCACACACACAAGCAACAGAAAATCATCTTCCACACAACACGTGAGGGCAAACGTTCTCAATACACCGCAAACACTGCTGTCCTTTTCAATTAGGCCCCCCCTGCTCTGCCTGGTACAGGGGCAGCCAAGCGCAGCCATGCTGCGACGATTACTACAGCAGTCGCACTGCATCTTAATCTCTCTACTCACCCACAGCCCAACCAGAGAGGGCCAAACAAAACAACACCACGCAAAACCCAATAATTGCATGGCAATATCTGTGCGGCAGTGAGTCATGATGACGAAAAGAGAAAATAAAAGAAAGAGAGGCAGGCAAAGATAGTGAGAGACCGGCGTGTGCAGTAGGGGAATTGATGGCCAATGAGCTGTGATGGATGATGGTAAATGTGGTCAAATCTAATAAATCTGAATAATTTGACCATTTGTATGAGGGGGAGGTGGTGGGGAAAGAATGAAGTCTGACATTTCAGGCTGTACTATTGAGGCTCATAGTGGTGACTTCCTGTTCAACAGAGCTGAAGCTGTGATAAAGCGCTTCAATACCGCTAGGAACAGAGCTGCCCTACGGACTGATGTGAATGTCTCTGGGTTATGTCAACCTAACCCGAGATCACTCTTCTTCCTACCATTTTAAACTCTGTGAACAATACAATGTCTTCCACACCTTAGCGAAAAGTCTACTGCGTAATGGAAAATGTAAGGGCTCCCTAGTTCTTTCCACAACGCCGGTTGCTTGACTATAATACTTGACTCTGGTGTTAGCTAGAGGTGTGTAGTTTCGGCTCAGCGTGTCCTCTTTGTCACACTGACAATGTTGACAGAGGCACAAAGGAGCCTTATCTGAGGATAGGCAAATATGTTAAATCCTCTACTCCCTTTTCTGTTTAAGCATCAGATAGCTTAAATGAAAGAGCCTGGGCGCTGAGGTGGCAGGGCTTAGCAAGATACAGTAATTCTCCATTAATCAGGATGCTTTTTTCATTATTAGCCTTTTGCTTCATGATTAATATCACACCCCCTCATTAAAGCGGATTAAATATTGGCTCTAAAAACTGTATTTCCCCAAACCAGTGGGAGAGAAAAAGAAGGAAAGAAGGGAGAGAGAGACTTTGTAGCCAATCACTTCACTTACAATGTCTAATTGTGTGTGTTCGCAACCACCCAGTAAAGGTCAGAGGCTCGTTCAACTTTCTATGCCATACATTTACATAAAACAACTGAAGTACCTGGCTGAATTTGGTGTTCATAACCTTTATAAGAATTTGCAATGCAAAGACCTCTGTGTTTTATTATTTGAAAAGTCAACATATTTTATTGTCTAGATAGGAGTAAATAACTACTGTATTGTGTGTCTGGGGACACTGGCCTTTGGTAATCAGCCATGTATACTGTTGGTTGTGTAAATCGATGTATGAATACGAAGACTGTTGAATTTGGATGTCACAGAGCATGAATGAGACAAATTAGATTTCCATTCCCTGTTGCTATGCTTTTAAATACCAATTTTTATGCAAATGTATCCCAAAGCTTTATAACCTCACTTTCATTATTCAGAGATGTGCGGTGCTCTGTGTAGAGGTTCGCCATGGTTGTCTGACTTTTTCTTTTTGTTTATGACTACTCTCTTTTAGGTGCACAGAAACAGGTCAGAAACTTTTGGGGTCATGAGAAATTTAGTAGCCTCCTGGAGGCAGTTTAATTAGAACTGAGATGTTTCCTTTGCTGTGATGTTTCTCTGTTGTGTAACTGACAGTGCACATTTCTTGACTGCTGAGTAGTACTTGATCTGAAATCTAAGAGAACTACACACACTAAGAGAAGTCACACACACGCACACACACAAACACACGCACTGAAGAGTTCAGATGCAAAAGCCTCTAAGTGCCATCTGAAATTTTAATCTAAAATTAGGATTTTTATCAAGCTTTGTTACTTGTGTTACTTTAATGGCAATGTGCAGGTCCTTTTTCCAGGCTATTAAAGTGAAATTACTGAACATAAATATAGGAGCCCGAAAAATGGCATTTCAGATGGCATTTAGGGGCCTTTGCATCTGAACTCTTTATATATATATATATATATATATATATATAAGTTATTTAAGTTCTTTAAATAATCAAATAGTTTGTTATATTCAGCAACAATGCATTTAATTGATCTAAAGGCATAAAGACTTTACATTGCTACAGAAAGATTCCAAACAAACAAACAAAAACATCAAGAGAGTTTTAAATGTTTGAAAGTTTCAAACACACACACACACACACACAATTACCACCCCAAAATAAACAAGCTACATAATACACATAGCATGTTGTGAGGAAGAGTAATATGTTATTATAATCACCTAATACTTAAATAACCTTTGAGATTCATCTGTTCAGTGACACATTCTTTCAGTTTGGTACAGATCGTCAGTTATTTGTGTATTTCATTTGGAGTAGGAGTGATTAAATTATAAATCAGCAATTCACTTCACAGAGAAGACTCTTATCTCAAGTTTGACTATCAAATGAACACATACCCACTGAAACACTCACAGGCTCTTCACCAAGATCTCAAAGTGAAACTTAAGCAAAGAGAGAATAAACCTTTGAATCAAACATACCATTGCTTGTGCTAAATATCTTGGCAGCACACAATTATACCATATTTAGCATCTGTCAGGAGATGAGTGTTAAATATTCTAAATCAGAATTTAACTCACACATTTTATCTCTTGAAAGAAACATTGACAGGGTGCCAGAACAGTCATTATTGTGGTTTGCCATGTCAATTATTCAGTTTTCTGGTTTGGCAATAGTTGTGAAAAGATTTATTCTTACAATTAAAGAAAACTGATACCTTGTCTGATATTGTATGCTGTAGCAGGACATAATTGTGCCTTTACTTATCATCGCAGATTGTAGCTATCAGCACTATAATTGCCTAATTCTGTACAGCAATAAGAGACGATACTATTGCCTGGCTCTCAGTAGGCATGTCCAAGTACAGTATGTGAAACACATCCTGACTGCTGTTATGGCCTAAGCAATGTTCATATAGTAAAAATCCATTTATACTGACTTGTAAGTGCATCCCCTTGGGATTATAAGGTTCTATCTCACATTTTTGTTAAAATTTAATTATTCCCATATTGTTATTCTGTGACAATTTATTTACATTATTTGATATATATTTTTATGTTGTATACATTATGTGATTTTTATTTTTTAAAAAAACAATAAGGTTCTATCTACACAGTTTAATGGAATTCAAAATTTTTGAAGCTCAATATCTCAAAACTACTCGGAAAGCAGATAGAAACTTATAATTCCAAGGGGACGAGTGGCATTATAAGTTAAGGCCAAAAACATGATGGTTTAATCAGCATTCAAATATATGATAATATCTGAAATTGTAAAAGCAGCCAGGCCAACAATAAAATGTATGCACTCTTAGGTCATCCAAGATAGAAATAAATCTAATCCTTCATCTGAACAAATTCAGAGAAAATATACAATTATGACATTTGCTCCCCTATGGATCTTCTGCAGTGAATGGGTGCCATCAGAATGAGAGTCCAAACAGCTGATTAAAGCAACACAATAATTGCTTCCTCAAGTGAAAAAAAAAGTAATGCTTCTATTGTCCTCACTAAACAAGATCAAGATCATATTTCATTCCTGGTTCAGGCAAGGTGACTCTTTCGCTGAAGAGAGCATTATTATAAAAAGAGAACTTGAAGTAAAAAATGTCTTAAATATATCACAATCTCTCATTCTGACAGCATCCATTCACAGCAGAGGATCCCTTTATAAGCAAGTGATGTAATGCTAAATTTCTCCAAAGCTACATCTTGAATATTTGAGGGTGCATACATTTTCAGCAAATTTAAATTTTGGAATGAGTCATTCTTTTAATTGGATGTGTTTAGGAAAATAAAAATAAACTTTTATGTCCATTTGGGAGGGATGGGTTATGGGTGCAATGATTAAGATGACTTAAAGGTAAATATCTAATTTAGGAATTAATTCATATCAGCAGAAATGACCCAATGACAGTAACAGCTTAAATCGTCTCCAGTCAAGACACTTCTAGTCTGAAAACTGTGGCAGGATTTGCAGAAAGTTTACTCTTACTGTCAACAGTTGAGTATGCACTAAATTATTCAACATCCCAAAATGACAGTGAATCATTTATTTAAATATTTGGAGTAGATAAACAATAAGAAATTGCAGGGTGCCTGCAGTGACTGTCCTTGTCAGTTCTGAGGCTGCATCTTTAAATAAACAGTGACTATATATCTGAATGTCATGGCATCATGTGGATTATAGAAATTAATATAGATACAAACTGATATTAATTTATATCTGTGAAATTTCCACAAATGGCCAAAAGACCACACCAAATAAATTTAAAGAGAGCATTTATGGATTAAAATGAGAAACATTATGATAGGTGTTCGAAAAATACTTACATATCAGAGTTAATCAAATTTCAGTCACTTAAGATGCAATGCTCCTTTCATATAAACATTTCAACACAAAACTTGTTTCAAGGTTAATCAAGTATTTTGAGCCATCAGTCTAAGAGCGGCAGTAATGGGCTAAGAATTTTTTAAAGAGTTTATATTGCATTCTTCTCATTTCAGAAAAAAAAAAAAAAAAACCACTAAGGGCCATTACCTGTTATATGATCAAGCTATTTATCATGTCTTTCCCCTTCATTGTGCTACAGCATCTTTTTCATTTGCATTTAGACTATTCAACCAAAACTCCACAGTTAATCAAACAAAATGATTAAAGCAAAAATGGACTAGATGACCAGTGGACCAGGACACCACAAATGCCGGAAAGTGAGGCCAGGTGAATGGAAGAGGAAAAACACACATTTCACTTACATACTGTACTTGCACATACACAAACTTTTTACATTCCTAAGAGATGTACTGATATACTTCATTCCCAAAATGATTGCTTGCACATTCCTACATACTGTAGACACCTAAGGTTTTTAAAGCAGCATGGCCAGTAACCTCATTGCATTGATTAAATGTATAGAACTAAATGCAAAAGGTTTTATCAAATTTACTTCAATCAATATCTAGTAAACACCATGCTTTCTCTTGTATTGTACTCAAGTAAACAAAAAACAAAACAAAAAAAAGAAACCCAGTCCCAATGGCACTTCAACAGAAGTACAGAAAAACAAGTTTGAAAATGTCTCAAGTTGCATACATAACCATGGTTCCCCAAAGAGAATGAGACGCTGTGTCGAAGCATTTTGGGAATGCCCTCTGCATGACCACTCTCTTCATCACATGTGTAATCAGTCCAATGGAATAGCAAGACGTCATGCCCGGGTGACATCATCAACCAGGAATCTAAAAAGCATGTGCAGTGGAGCTGCGTCAGCTTCTTGGAGTAAAGCAAATGCTGCCAGGGATGCTGGAAGTATGTCACTGAGACGCAGTGCCTCAATACCTTTTGGGGATCCATGGTTACATATGTAACCTGCCATGTTCCCCTTCACACTGCCAGACTTTAAACCCACTGTGTCGCAGAGGTCCTGATTGGACACACCTGCTAGAAAGGTCTTGAAGGCCACCATACGTCTGGTCGAGTGAGCCTTGATCCCCAAATGGCAAGGGGAGATCAGATGACTCATAAGCAGAAAGTTAGAATATTTCAGAAATCTACTCAATTGGGTAGTGCAGAGGTTTACAGAGAGCTTCTAGCACCACAGTCAGGTCCCATATGGGGATATGAGATCATACAGGGTGCCTCATCCTCAGCCCACCATGGAGGAAAAGTGTAACCGAGGGTGTCTGCCCACTGACCGGCCACCAAGAGTTAGACAATGGCCACCAAGTAGACCTTCAGGATGGAGTGGGTCAACCTTGTGGAGAAGCGGGCCGCACTGTACCAACTAGGTCGAGCTGGTGGTCTCTGCACCAAGAAGTGAAAAGTTTCCCCTTGAAGGCATACAGTTTCCTCATAGATGGAGCTCTGGACTGGAGGATGGTCTCAACAACCTCGGTTGAGAGACCGGAAGCTACGAGCCCTGCCCCCTCAGGGGCCACACCTATAACTTCCAAAACTCTGAGCGGGGGTGGATTATCGTGCCCTCTGCCTGTGAGCGGAGGTCCCTTCTAATGGGAATCTCCCATGAAGTGCCATCAAGGAGGGAAATCATGTCAGAGAACCATACTTGGCTGGCCAGAACGGGGATACTAGCAGCAGACTCTGCCCCTGCCTTGACAGGATGTCTGCTCCCATATAGAGATGCACAGGAATGTGCACTGATCTCAGAATTAGGAGTTTGCCCTGGGACCACACAATGATCTGGTATGTTTTATTGTACAACTGTGTGAATGCAGACCTCCTTGGTCGTTAAAAGAGACCACCTATGTGTTGTCGGTGCACAATTGATATGCCACATCAGATGGCGACCACTCCACAGACCTTGGGCAGGTTGGCCACTCATCACTGCTCCCCAACCGGTGAGAGATGCATTCTGTCGCTAGAATTATGCGGCAACAAGGAGCTCCCAACATCGGGCCCTGAGACAAGAACCAAGGTTTCCTGTACATATCTAAGGCACGTAGGTGCCTCTGGGATAACCACTTGGTCTTGAGCCACCACTGTAGGGATCTCATGTACAGAAGGCCAAAAGGTATCACATTGGACACAGCTGCCATCAGACCCAGCAGTCTCTGAAACTGCTTGACAGTGAGTGACTAGCCTTCTTTAACTCTCTTGACTGCAGTAAGCATCGGCTAGATCTGAGCAGGGGACAAACGTGCCTGCATCTTAGTCAAATCCCACACCACGTCCAGATGAGTGGTCATCTGTAATGGAGAAATTACTCTTTTCTTGCCATTTAGTCTTAACTCCAACACTTTCATGTGAGCGAGAACGACATCTCGATGCAGTACCGCTGCCTGCTCTGACTGAGCTAATGTGAACCAATCATCAATGTAGTTGTAGAGTATGTAGATGCCCTGGAGTCACAATGGAGCCAAAGCAGCATCCATACACTTGGTGAAAGAGTGAGAGTGCAAGGCCGAACCTGATATCAATAAGTTTTGTCCCCAAAAGTGAACCTTAGGAACTTCCTGTAATGAAGAAGGATGGAGATGTGGAAGTAAGTACCTTTTAGATAGATCATGAACAACCAGTCCTCGGACCTGATCTAAGACATGACTTGTTTGAGTGTGAGCATTCTGAACTTCAGTCACATGTCAGGTTCAGGTTCAGCTGACCGCTCAGACAAATTGGGATGCAACCCTCCATCTTTCTTCGGAACAATGAAGTACCAGCTGTAGAACCTGGACTCTTTTTCATGCGGAGGGAACACCTCGATGGCCTCCTTCCTCAAGAGAGTGACTACTTCTTATTCTAGTACCAGAGCCTGCTCGGGACCCACCAGAGTGGGATTAACCCCGTTGATTCGAGGTGGAGGAGAACCAAACTGGATTCTGTAGCCTCTCTCTACAGTATGCAGGACCTATTGAGACACATTTGGCAGTAGTTTCCACACTACCAGATAATCTACTAAGGGAATCAGCTTCTCAAGACTGATCTCTGGTGTCATCAAAGCAGTTAGCTCGGTTCCCTGAAGCGGCACATTAGCAGGGGACAGCTAAAAAAAACTCACACTGCAGACTCAGCCAGAATATTTAAAATTGATGTGTGGAAGGGTTAAGGACAATGTCACGCCTAGGGACAGATAGTTTACCAGTGTCTATTCAACCAAAGGCATCACCTTATATTTCACCTTATACGCTTTCTCAACCCCACCACATTCACATAATAGTCTGAGGCAGGGATGAAGGGACGTGCCAAGAAAGGCCTGTCCAATGACCTCAAAAACCTCGGTGTGGAGTTTGGGTAAAAATGTCAGGCTCCGGCATGGAGGTGATGGCCTCGACAGCAGAAAGCGTTCGTTTAATTTGCTTCACTACCAATTGATTTTTAACTTAGTCTCAGCACGAGTAAGCACCTCAATTAGCTCCTCATACTGGGGCAATTTAGGAGGCGAAACCTCATCGATACCCCCCACGTCAACCTCCTTGAAGGAAGACAGGCAGAGCATTGAGTCCATAAGTAGCCTGGAAACTGAAGCCACATAGCGGGCTTCCAAGCCCAGATATTGGTCACTAGATCTGGCGGGTGAGGAAGGAGATAGGGACTTGCTGTCTCCATCCCCTTCAACAGATCCAAATGCGAAACCCCACGGATCTGTGAGAAACTGTGAGCTCTGCTCCCAAGCAAACCACGCAGAGACTGTGTGTATCCCGTCCCATGATGTAGCGTGGATAGGAAGGAACACACAGTCTATAACACGGCTTGCTCTCGCCCTCTGAATGCTTAGGCTTTTTCTGAGCCTTAGCCATAATGGAGCTTATTAGTTTGTTTCTTGGGACAGACAACACTAAATAAGACTCACAAACACAGAGTTTTAGACTGACACACACAGAGGGCTTGCTGAATGACTGAAAGCTGATGCCAGCTCCACCGCACGTGCTTTTAAACTTCCTGGTCGATGACGTCAACCGCCCATGACACCTTGCCCTTCCATTGGACTAATTACACGTGTGATTCCGAGTGTGGTCACATAGAGGGCATTCCCAAAGCACTTTGACACAGCTTGAGTTCCCGAAGGGGAACTAATGCTAATGAATGTTGTTTTATATCCCAATTATCACTATTTTTACAGATACAGAAAAAATAAATAAATAAATGCATAATAAACTAATGATAAAATCAAAGTGTTGATACCAACAGTTCCTTGCTGACATCAACTGTCTAGTCTACATCATAAAGATGCTAAGGGGAACCACATAATGATCCACATGGCTCCTCCACAAGTATTTGCCGTTGGGAGAGAAGAACCTGTTGACATTTTTTTTTTTTTTTTTTTTTAAACCATCTCTAATCCTAAACTGAAAATCCAATCATTTCAGAAGCTATCTGCTTTTCCTTTTTCTGTCCACAATGTGATGTTTGCCACTCAAAAGTTTTAGCGTTAATATCTAGTATATGTATAATATCTAATAAAAGTATTATGTTCATTGTAAAACAACAGCAAGAAAACATTTAAAAAAAAAATTTTTCTTTTTTTCAGATAGTTAGTTAGACATCAGGGATATATTTGGATGAGAAAAAATAAAGACCCATTATGAATGGAAAACGAGACAGGATGAGGAAGCTTTTATCTCATCTGTATCTAAGCTTTGTCATTTCCCAAACAATCAATAGCACTCATCTGCGAAGACTGGAACAGACTCAATGGACAATATCGATAAGAAAGGTACCGTATTTTTCGGACTATAAGTCGCACCTGAGTTTAAGTTGCATCAGTCCAAAAATACGTCATGATGAGGAAAAAAACATATATAAGTCGCACTGGACTATAAGTCGCATTTATTTAGAACCAAGAACCAAGGGAAAACATTACAGTCTACAGCCGCGAGAGGGCGCTCTATGTCTTCAGTGTAGACTACAGGAGCAGTGAGCAGCTTAGAGCACCCTCTCACGGCTGGAGACGGTTATGTTTTCTATTGGTTCATGTCAAATTAATTTTGATAAATAAGTCGCACCTGACTATAAGTCGCAGGACCAGCTAAACTATGAAAAAAGTGCGACTTATAGTCCGGAAAATACGGTAAAAGGTGGAATAAACTGCTGCTTTGTAGGCCTTCACAATTCCCCCAACTGCATAATAAACAACTACATCACATCAACACCATTAATGCATTCGCAATTTCAAGTTCAAAACACTTGTCATACAGACAACTACTTTTACTTTCATACAACTTTTGCAGTCATACAAATTATAACAAATTTAAAATATGCTCATATGCCTTTAAAAGCTTCAGTTTTACCTTTCAGGTTTTCTCTCCTTCTCTTTTTCTCTTTGATTTATGCCCTCAGAAGAGGGTTATAACTGTATAAAACACTATGAGGCACTCTTCATAAAGCCAGAGAATGACCCGTGGCCCCACTGTTCTGCGCCTGAATGTCTGTTGGAGAGCGCAGTATTATCCACTTTGGCAATCAAGTCTAGACTGAAGTGACTATGACTCCAGCAGAAAAGAGGCTGTGGCAGAGACGTCATCACTACCCTCTCTCATCTGCAACTAACAAGCCCGTTTCCTTTTTTATCAACTTTATTGTTGTGCTTTGGAGAAATATGCCATAGAAAATTAGGATGAGCAGTTGTGTTTGACATCTGAAAAAGAAGACTGTAGAAATTGGTTGAAAAATATAGATGGCACGGTTCATAATTTCCTTTCAGAGTTGTTGTGACATACATAAGAGAGCATGCACAGCCACAGACTTACAGCAATAAAAAATGGATATTCTGTCATGGATAACTTTTGTTACTGAGAATGGAGCAAATTCCCTTAAATTTTGCTAAAGTCCCCCCAACCCCCCCTGCCCCCAACCAACAAAAAATGTGGTTACAAATATTACAATTGTCCAGACTAAATAACACATTTAATAAAATTAAGCAGCTCCACATGTGCAGTTTGATAGCATGTTTATTAAACCAAATATAAACCACATTAATGTATACATAACAAACAGAGGAATATGAAACAGACTTTACTAGAAGAATGAGAACGTGCACAAATGCATCCCCCATATGATGTGTAATAGGACATTTGGGAGTGGGGGTGTGAGCCAGACGTACTGACAAATGAGCCACTCGGCCAAAACTTACACTGCAATAACCTAAAATAATGGAGGTTGACCTGTGGGCTGTCACCCTCATCCTTACATTGATTACACCAGGACTGTGGCCACACTCACCTGCCCCTATCTCATGCATACCAACACACATCATACCCCTGCTGTCAAAAATGGCTGTAACGGGAATGTCTACCTCCTGCTTGACTGCACCAGAAGCACAACCCATGTTCCATATGGCACTCATGCTGTCTGAAATAAACATATAACCTGTGAAGTCAAGCCATTACCAAACCACTCTCTGCCACACTTATTTTTATTAACCAGACAGAGAGCTCATTGTGTCTATAGCAGTTTAAAACAAGACAAGCTCTATTTGGCCACTAGCCCACAGAGTGGAAGATAAGGTGTGTGCCATTTTTAATTAAGCCTACAAGAGAAATTAAGCAATCACATTTGCTCTATATACAGGTCCGTCTGTTTTACAGCATAACTAATGGAATGTAATATAGACATTTTCAATTAATACAAGAGCTATCTAGTCAAGGTCACTTCAAAGGAAGTCTTTCATGTTGTATTTAAGTCCACAACTTTCAGAGAGATCAAGTGTATTTAACAGCACAATGGCCTTTGTAATCCATAATTCCGGTCCATTATAATGAAATAATTGTTTGGGGAAGTAGCTTTGCAATAGGGTTGAGACCCGGAAACTGGTTTAAATTATACATACCAAAAAGTAATTCTTACACTGAGTGGAATATCATAAATACATATTTTCTGCAGGGCTTAAAGCGTGAAACAACAGCATGACTCTTATGAGCCGGTTATTTTTACTTAAAACAAAATCACAATATGATCTGTCTAGTCTGGTGAATGAATCAAAGGTTTATCTGAGATGTTTATTTTCAGTATATAACAAAAAGGTCAATTCTTGAACAGTTCTTATTATAGAACCAAATTGTTGGATTACATTTATGTCACCTTTAAAAAGACTTTGAAAAGTCATTAAAAAAAATCTTCATACATTTTTGTAGAACTGTTTTACATTTATTTCGATTTAATTAATATTTATATATTTTCTATTTATTCCCCACATGCTGCACTAAAAGAACTGTTAATGGAACCATTAATGGAACTGAGGAATGTAAATCTAAATTATTAAAATATTCACAATCTCATCCCTACATTTGCAAAGTTGGGTATTTTATATAAGATCTTACAAACATAAAATGAACCACCTCTCTCTAAATCATCTGTGAAGTCTATTCAAAGTATCATTTTACATCAGCTGCAGGGCGATCAATTATTCAGCAAATGTGTTTTCAAGCGTTTGGCTTATATCTCTGAGATATTGAGGAGCTTTAGGTTTTTGTGCATCAGTGGTCAAGAAGGAAGTCTGTCCCTATGGCTGAACTTCCTCTGAAGCGTGTTGCATTTAAAAAGAGGATGGACAGAAAAAAAGACAGAATTATGCAAGCAATTAATTCTGCTCTAACTTTACTGCCTGACCTTATTAGCTGCAATAGACCTTCCAGTGCCCCTTAAATGCCCAGTTAACTGGCTGTACAGATGATCAATGTCAAACATCTCAATAGGGGAGGGTGCTCAAAAAAGTGCTCAGTTTAAGCCTCAGTAAAATTGCAGGAAGGAGTAAAAAAAGGGCATAGAATAAATAAAAATAAATAAAAAAATGCAGTCTTTGCTTTTCACCTGCACTACCTTACTTCTTTTCCACTGATATTCATGCAGAGTAAGACCCTGACCATATGCTGTGAGATGTGCTTTAAGAAACACTATCCACAGTAAACTCCAGGTTCTATACGGAGACACTGAAAAAAAAAAAAAAAAAAAAAAGATACAAAGTCATTTTTGGTATCTGACAGAAGGGAAGTTCATCCAGACATTGGTTCTTTGGGCTTGTGGAGCTGCCACGAGAAGCCTTGCAATACACGATTAATTTAGACTCAGGATGAGTCCCCTGCTGAAATCGTTGGTTGAATCTTATCTAACATGAAACACACCAACTGTCTTACACCGTGGCTATAATTCTAATTAGAAAGGCTCCCTGAGGTCTGTTCTTGCTTTCAACGTGCCATGTTGGCTAATTGTTTGAGATAGTCAACCACTTGGACACTCATTTCAAAATGCCAAGATTTTGAAAACCAAAGGGTAAGGTGATGCATAGAGTGAGTATATCAAATGAAAGATCAACACATGGAAGCTAAGTAAATGTTGGAGACATTTGTCAATCCCACGCGCTAAAGATTTTCTTGAATACTGAAGCTTTTTTATCAGTCACCCAGCACTTATTTCTTGGTAAACTGCTCCAAGATAGGCGCCTGTGGCAATTCTCCAATAACGACCAATTCTATAATGTTTCACACTAAATGCCTTTCCACTACTACTGGCCCTCTGCTCTTTCTTAATTAAGCCTAAAAGTGTTTACTCGGTCTGCGTATTATAAAAAGGCAGTGACTAATAGTCCCTGTAGAATTAATAGAGCAATGATTCTGGAGCTTTAGTTATATTAATTAACTTAATCACAATTTAATCAAAAACAAATATGTACAATATTAAAATTACATATTGAGTTTATTTTTATTACAATAGAGGAAGTACCAAGGGTACGTATATAATTAAGGCCTTTATGATTGTAGGCCTTTGAGTATTAGACAAAAAGATTGAGAAGCACTGTCTCAAGCTGCCTATACTGTTAGCTTTTATAAGGTACGTTCTCTCACCTCAGCTATTCATGAGACTCCCGATACTTTTGCTACCAAATCGTTTTTTTATATCAGCACTTACTATATCTGCCGTAAAGCCAGATGAAGGTCAGCTCCTACTTCGGAGGAAAATCACACTGAGGAAAATCACTGATTCAAACGACTCCCCATCCACGTTCAGAAAAGTCGGTCCTTTACTACAATTTTGAATTTGTATTCTCCTGTATGGTTTAAATGCTTATCAAATGGTTTGTCAGACACAACTCATAATGTTATTTCTACAGCCTTCCCCAGATTAAAGCATTTTGTTGCTCAATACAGAAAAGCCACTGCTTGTTGGTTTTGTGGCCTAAATTCCCATGAAAAAAGGTGGACAATTTGAGTGTAAATTATTAGCAGAATTATGGTAATTGCCTTTGGCTGGTGACGTTTGGTTTATGTAGGCTACGGATTTTTTAGGTATGTCATTTTAGCTTCTGATTATCTATTTTATGTGTTCATAATAAAAACTAATGTAACTTATTTAAGAATAGTCAGTGACTATTACTATATGAGTAATCAATGACATATATATATATATATGTGTGTGTGTGTGTGTGTGTGTGTGTGTGTGTATATATATATATCAAAAGAATAGTTTATATATTTAATAAATATTAACTAAAAATGAAAAATACTTATTAACTATTATATTAACTCATTTGTATTTGTTTATATTATGTGTGATGAGTTATGCTGTTTTTGTTATGCAGGCTATGTAGTCAACTGTTTAATTATTTATTAAAAAAATAAATCTTTGCTGATTCCAGATGATGGGCTTTTTCACTGTTTGTTTAAGCATTGAAAATGGTGTATTGTCCTCTGGGATTTTGCACATTGTGAAACCTGATTATTTGAATTTGCTGCTATAAAGACTTAAGGGGATGCTAGAACAATGTTTATTCTTTTTAAGAAAAGTGAATACCTAAAGCTGGTCATTTGGTTGGTCTCTGGGGTGCAGTTTATAATATTTCGGTGATTCATGCTTGTTCCTTAATTATTCATCTGTTTGTTGCTCCATAGGGTGTATGCTTCCCCCAGTTGGATTCATTCCCTTCAAGTGTCCCTGATCAAGGACTTCCTAATACATTTCTCCAACAGGCTATTAGTGATGTGTTGATCAGTTGAAGGATGGTTGAATTATGTTTGCAGTTTAATATGGTTATATTTTGTGAGTTTAATTGATACTTTTTCCAGTGATGGCTGCATATATGGTTACTTGTCAAAACTAGCCAGATAGTCAAGTATGATATAAAGTGGACTTATCTGAAATCATGCAACCAGCTCCACCTTTTATCAGACACGCTCCTGACCTCTAGCCCTTGCGAACAACTGTCTTGTTAAATTGTGTAACAAGAGGTTCCTGACTGAGTCTTTGTGTTATATTATCTCATGTTAATTATTTCAATGTACTTTCTGCAAGTAATTCTTATTCTGCTAGATCTGTTCTGTACCCCCCTGGGGGAGTGTCACTGTTCTCCCCATTCTGGCTAGACATGGCTGCATGAATGTATGGAGAGTTTTTTCCCAAAGCAGAACCATACCATGCCAACAATAAAAGAACTGCTACAGTAAGGATTGTCAATTATGATATATATTTGGCTTAAGTGGTTCTTCACCTGATTATTTAAAACTCCAGATATCCAGATATTCAGATATGAAAAATAATATTGCACTGTATGAATACTCCACTTCTTCTATCAATTGCATTTTTCTCAGTCGGTGTCTTGTCTTATATTAATTCATCTAGTCTATTGATAATATTGTTTGTACAGTAGAAGAGATACTGTTTTGTAGTTTTTGTTGTTGTATTGTGAAGGTTACCTTAAAACTAAATCTAGCTTATTTTAGATAAAGAGCCATTTTATTCCAAAAATGTTTTGTGCTGGAAATCATGACTTCAAAATATTGTTTATTTTAATGCAATGGATAATTTTGAGATACTGGGCTATTTGGCTTTTCATATTGTGTTGCTTCAGGCTAGTTGAAAGAAAACAATACAATTGTTGCACATAATTTTTCCTTTTCCACAAGGAAAAAAGATGTATAGTTGAAGAAACACCCACATATGTACATAGTGCAGTGCACAGTAATGGATTTGTCCAGTAATACTTAGACATATCTTTCTAAGATTACCACTGGGCAAACAGCACAGGGCGATAATCTACAGAAGACAGGCAGATCCAAGGGCAGTATATCACACTAAGAAAATGACCTCTAAATCAGCAGCGTTATATTTACCTGGGGGCTTCTCCTCCAGATTACTGAGACTGAGACACTCTTCCTGCTTTTCTTACTTTGCTATGAAATACTGTCTGTATTTGTTACAGCAGATCAGCCTTTGTGTTCCATTTTTCCAGACCTGTCTGAAAATAAAAGTTTAGTCAGACTAGGTTAATGGTGTGTCTGCATTTTATGAAGTTGCAACCTAATTCTACTCTTTATCAGGAGCTTTCTCTCAACAATATTTTGCCTTTAGATGAACCCTGTCCCCGTCCATATTTTCACACGCAAAAATGGCAATGGGTCTTGAAACACATCCCATAAAAGCGTACTTTAGGTGAAAGCAGAATCCTGTTGCAGTGTTTATAATAAAAAGAGAGGATGATGGTAATGGGTCAGAGGATTTAGGCTGTACACCCGTGGAAAGGGCTTACATGAAGAGGGTTCACATGGAGTTGAGACCTTGGACTAAAGCTCAGGAGGAGCATCTGGATATCCTTGTACTCTTTGACCTTTATTTATTCTAGTTCAGGAGGGAGACAGAGAAAGTAGGTTATTTTCCTCAAGTGTGCCAGGGATCGCAAGGCTAAACTGAAGCTGTACTCAGCTTAGAGAGAAGCACTCCAAGATGATTTCAACACCACAACTTCTGCAGAGGTCATGGTGAGAGTATGTTTATCTGAGTCTGAAATCTTCTTCTCTGCATGGCATTCTTCTTCTCTGCCATGTTGTTCTGCTATTTTAATTTAAAAATGAAAAGCAAGTAAATTCTTCCCAGAATCTTCAGTTATTGCTGGTTTGAGGCAGAGGCATCACCTCGAAGTGCTATTGAGAGTGGACTGCTGTTCACTGCCGGGTAGGATTCTGTGATACAGTCTCCACTAGTGTTTCCTTTGCCTGTTTTTACAGGTATATCAGAAGCTCCACAAGCAAGATGGTAGTACTTGAATGCCAGGTCAGTAATGACTGCCTTGTTTTCTCTCCCACACAGATGGGGAAAAAAATGGTTTTGCTGTGTTCCTGCCTGCCAGCTCTGAGGAGGTAATGACAGGTCTTTTTTTCCAATGACGGGTAATAAGGAGTATGAGCTCTTAGAGCAAAGAAAAGAAGAGTTGGAAGTAAACAGGTGGATAGGGAAAAGGATGGTTGAAAGGTAAAACATTATGTAGCGAGGAGAGAGGAAGCTTTTAGCTCTCACAGTTGTGGGCAGGGAGTTTTGTCAGACTGACAGGGTGTTGACATCCCTTTGTATCGCAACAACATGCAATTCCACTCATTGTGAGATACAGATTGGTCTGCCTCCACACTATATAAGCTCTGAATACGTGTTTAACTTTAAAAGAATAAAAAAGAAAATAAATAAAAAAAACAGCCCAGAACTAAAAGTTTTTTTTTTTTTTTCTCTCTCTCTCTCTGAATCTAACATTATATGTATATGCAGTAGGACAGTAATTCAGTAAAAGGCAAGGTGATCACAGAATACTATATGTCATAATGTGGTCAGACACATTCTTTATTCCACATACCTTTCCTTGGATCATACATGTGCTTTTCCATAAGGGTAAATCCCTTATTGTATGTTTATTCCTCCAGCTTTGCATATGACACAGTTCCACTCCGAGTAACGCTTATTATTTTTATTTCTTCACATTGTACAACACTTTATTGCTGGCCTTGGCCAATACATACTCCTCTGCATAAGACTTTTGTTTATATTCCCGCAAGCCAAAATATAACTGAAATTACACAAATTATCCTCTTCACAAGTTTATATACCCTTGGCTCTTAATACTGTGAGTTGTCTCTAGCGGCATTAGTGTATCTGGTGTTTTAGATATTTATGTTACTAAAATTGGCCTAAAACTGAATTCATGTTGAGCCACCACACTGAAGATCACGAAAGAGCACTAAAAAATGTTTTTTACAGTGTCAGGGGAGAAGAAAGAGGCTAATTGATACTTGAGAGGATGTTTAATGAGTGATGTTAAATTAAGAGGGGAAGAGTAGTGCAGAGGGAGATGAGCTTCACGAAGAAAGTGAGATCACATGAATGGTGGGAAAACGGTAAACAAGAGTATATTAAGGCTCAAACCAACACTCCACCCAAAGCTCCCCACCTGTATGATGGCCTAATAGAATTTTGGAAAATTGATATGTGATTGAAAATGATTTTCTTTCTCTTTTTTTTTTTTCATGACTCTGAAGTAAAATAGAAAGATTCACAACAGATGTGAAGTGCTTTAGCTCAGATGGAGGAGCATGCCTTTTTACAGCAGCTAAAGTTGTTTTATCCCATTGGATGATTGTAAGAGGCTGAAATTTGTTGAAACAGAAGGTGGAAAACCAGGCTGAGCAGACCTTGGACTTCACTGGATTTGAGTCATCTGGGCACTTGTACAAGTTTGCAATTGGAGGCTATGGATGAGTAGGCTTTAGTGGGAGCAAGGGAAATAATTTGACTAAATAGTTTGTTTGTTTTCTTTTGTATAAACAGACAAGCTTAAACTCTTTAGTGTGTGTGTGGTGGGGTGTCTGTTATTTTAGTCGAAATAGAAGATCCTTATGTGAAACTTGAATGATTTTTTTTTTTTTTTTTTTTTTTTTTAAGAACAGGATAAGAACTAGTTCTGAATAACAAAAAGACTCAGAGAGGAAAAGAAAGGAGAAATAAAAAGATTTCAGTCACACTTTGTCGGAAAAAAATGTCTTTGAATCTCAATTGGAAATGAATATCCCTGTTCCTTTCCTTTTTTCTTTCGTTCCATATATAAAAGCAATCAATAGTAGGTAAGACCAGGCTTAAGATGATAATTCTGTGCAATATCTTTGCGTCACTCAATTTCAGTGCAAATTAGTAGGAAATTGAGTACCATGGCAACACTTCTCTGATGATGAGCGTGCAGTATGTTTGAGAGTTAAACGCTAGAAAACAGCGACTAAAGGCCCTGATACACTTCAAACGAAATAGAAAATAGAAATAGAATGAACTGATATGACATCAGTTCGAACAAAATCAGGTGGAAACAAAGTTTGTTTTGAGTTTGTTTCTGCAGTTTGAAACAGCTGACCAAAGCAATTTATTTATTTTTTTTTATTTTTTTTTTCAGAGTCACTTGATGTGCTTTTTCCAGGTTGGCAATATTCCAACCAATGTGTCTCTACCTTCAAAAAACATACCATATACAAACTCCAGCTATTTTATTATTATTTTTTAATTATTTTCTTTTACAAAGATTATGATTGCAGGACAGCTCACTGATTAATAAAATGCTTATTTTCACATGGTAATACATTTGATGTTTACGTCACACAGCCAGCTCTATATGTATGGCTTTCTGACATAGTACACACATAGTGCAATGCTAAACACTCAGATTTGAGTCCTGTTAAACATGATTCATGCTTTATCACATTTGCTTTTGTCAAAACTATCATTTAGGTTTAGGGTATGGTTTAGTGTAGGTGGCACTAGAATTTTTAAACACGTTAGAGTATTAACCTTTTAGAACCACACACCGGACACTTAATTTCCAAACTGTTGCATCACATACAACAAACAAAGTAATAAAATACTGCCAGATTTTCATCTGTTTTGGATAAAACTGCACACATTTCACTTTGGAAAAGGGATGCCAAACATGCAAGAAGCAACATAAAATCATTTTGCAGAAATGTCGCCACTAGCACATTTTTCCAACGAGCCTGGGTTGTGATATTCCCACGTGCAATGCTCTGGAAGCTCTTTTCAAATGCCATTTCCTTTTACATAGGTTTTTCTGTCACCTACCATCCAAGTTTCCCCGTCACCTTTAGGAATGATGTTTCATGGCGAGGTGAGCTTTAGCAGAGCTGTCTGTCGCCTTCATCAATATAAATGCAAATTAAGATCAGGGTTCCGAGAGGCTGCAGAATGGTTTTGTCATGATAATATCTGGCTTGCAGTGGAGAGAGGTGCTGGATCAGGTATTGAGCTGTGTATGATGCCTTGGGCTTTGAAGATCTAAGGCACAATTTCTAAAGTGGGGCCATATAAAAAGGGTGTGGGCATGTCTTCTGGTCAGAAAGATGTAGAGCCCCTTCCTTTTATTTGGCACTTTTGAGAATAGAGGTGTGCACTAGGATCACCTCGAGCAAATACGGGCAAAAAGAAAACAGCCCAAGGCGGGGTTTATGTATTCAGTCTGAATAAATGGGCATGTGTGTCAGTGATGTGTGTCAGTGTCTGTATTTACAAAGCAGCAGAGAAGAAGCTTTTGAAGTTTGCAAGGAATGCAAGAGAAAGTTAATGGGATGTACTTTTTTTGCATATCCATAATTTGATATTTATAATATTTGCCAGGTTCCATCACCCTCTTACCACAGATTCAAACACTGTGTTCATCAGACTTTTGAAATAAAAGTTTAACAATTATCATTCTAGGATTAAAACTGTAGTGAGCTTTGCCATTCAAACACTGTCAGGTACATGCAATTGACCACTGCTTTCAATTACTGTGATAAATTGATGTCCCGGGGAGCTGTACTGTTGTGCCAATCCAGGCAGTTAGATAAAAAACCTTGCTGAAGGCCACCCCATTACCAGGGTGATTTTTGGACACTTTAGCTTTGGAGACCCAAATCCCCTGGGTCCCTGTTGCCATGCGGGCAGAGCTGCAACGGCTCAATAGAGAAAAGCTCTAGAACAGGTTTTCTCAGCTCTGGCCCTCAAGGTCCACTGTCCTACAGAATTTAACTCCAAAACTTATCAATTTGCCTCACTTTGCTGTAACGTTTGAATTCCTGTAGACCTTGATTTTTTTCAAGTGAATTTGATTAAGGTTGGAGCTAAATTCTGCAGGACAGTGGACCTTGAGAACCAGATTGAGAAACCCTGTTCTAAAGCAAAGGAAGCATACAGTATATAGTCATCAGCTGTTCTCTAAACCCAAAACTTAGATGTGAATTTCTATGTTTCAATTTTCTCACTTTGGGAAAACACAGTAGAGAGTTCACACCATTTCAAGCAAAGGTCTCTAACCATTCTCCTGGAGAGCTACAGTATTTTTTCCAGAGAAAATGCAGCATTTTGACCACAGTTCCTTATTCTGCATTTTCTGACTCAGTAGGTTGCTTGTCAGAAAGAGTAGAGACAGTTATTGAAACAAAAAGTGAAATGACCCCATTCTTGTCTTTTTAATGTCTGTTCACTTTAATCTTCCTTACTGTCTGGGCTGTCTATGTGCTTTAAAGAGAACGAAGGCAGGGTTAGGTGCAGGGTAGGGGTTGACAGTTGATGAAAATAAATTGAAAGCAGACTCTGATGTACATACAAAGAAGCAAACTGAGCGAGTAAGGTCTGAGTGAGCAGAAGCGGATGTAAGAGAGGTAATTCAGTTAATCAGATACTAAACCCTTGCTTCCCCCACTGTTCCCCATGTTGTTTTCAGCAACTGAATAGCACTAATCCTTAACAACAAACTGATCATTTATGATGACAGCATCCCATTCCAGTAAATTCATTCCAGCGCCGTATGACCTCTGACTGCTGCGACTGAGTAACTCGGCAAGCCTATGGCAACACAAGCACCATCCTATAAAAGGATTATATTTAGAACTTGTAGCTATTGCAAGTACTGTACACTTCTCTGGGCACTGCAGCCTGAATAACACATAAACAACCAGGAGCCTCTCACGGCTCTGCTCTCAAGGGCTGGCCCACTTCTCCAACCCAACCCCCACCATATCTAAAACTATCATCAAATCACTGGTTGGTCTGCTGATGACTGAAATGAAAAAGAAAGTCATCTTCATATGCCTCTGTAAACAGAAGCTCCTCAGATTGCTCTGTTCTCCCCAGCCTTTCTCCAGATGGACACAGCAGGGAGGACAGGGAGAGGATAGTGGTGACAGTATGCCTCTGGGTAGAGACTGCAGTGGGACTCTTCCAATTTCAGCAACAGGTAACCACTAATTAGTGATGTATTCCTCTGCGCTTACCCCAGATGTTCCTTTTGTTTGTCACATGATAATATGAACAAGATAATAAACAAAATAGAGGTCAGATTGCACGAATTTGGTTAAATGGGGCTACTAAGGATGGGAATCTTAACGTAAGGGCCTTTAGCACCATATAAACCTTTTCATAATACCAAAGCTAATTATGGAACTACCACTGGAACTGGGTGCGATTTTAGTACCGGACTGCCTTTTTTGAGAACCGAATTAGCTCCTACTCTGGATCAGGGTCTAACCAGCACAACTGGTACTAACTGTGATGTAAGTAGACATTGATTGGCCAAACACAAACAAAAACGCCCTCAACTACCAAGATTTAAAACACAGTGTATACATACTGTAAACATTGTGTCAACTTATTTCGCAAGTATGGAGAACAGCGATAGATGAACGGACACTGAAGTGCAGGCAGTTGTAGCAAATGTAGCACTGCCAGTTTTCGTTGGAGATTCTTAGTCTTCCTTTCCATTTTTTTTATCACTTTACGTTTACGTAGACATTCCATGTTCATTATTGTGAAACCCACAAGACACATCAAAAACACAGCTCCAATTACAGCGTCCTCAATCCTCCGGTTGTTAACACACAATTGACGTCGCTGTTGACCGGCTTGCCTAAATTCCTAATACACACTGTCAGTGTGAATGGAACCCTTCAAATGGTACTGGCGCGCAAAATTTCAACCCTAAACAAATGCACCTGAACAAGCTAATCGATGTCTTTAAGATTATAAGCAGGTGAGGGTATAAGCAGGTGAGGATTTTGGAGGACAGTGACTCTGTAGATACATAGCCAGCTCTATATGTATAGCTTTCAGATATAGTAAACTTGCTCGGTAGCACACCTGGTATTGTTTGCTTCTACCATCAGACAAACTGAAACGTTGTTGTCATAACGCGCTGCTATGGGTTGTGTTCATAATTGTGACCATACAGTCTTCATACAAGTCTACCATTGTAACATGTTGACATCTACCAAAGTATTTCATATAGTGTGTATAGAGAGACAGTATTTATATTATATACTATTATATTATATTATATTATTACTTTTACACTCCGCACAACTCTGTACACATTGGATTAATTTTAATAACTTCAATGTAGTTAGTTTAATTCCTATTTGAATTGTGCATCAAACACTATAGAAATATTGCGGAACTCAGTATTGGCAGATACTTAATTTTTAATGACTCGGATCAGTTCAAGGCACAGAAAACATGTCTGGGACATCCATAGTAATAATATGTTACCAGCATTCATTCATTCATTCATTCTTGAATTGTTGCTCTTTGATGCATTCTGGCAAATAGGAGAGAATGTTTCGTAAGATACACAGAGAGCAATGTGAGCTATATTGTAATGATCAAAAAGAAAGAATGACAGGGAAAGGGACGATGAGAGAAAGGGAAGAGAGAGAGAGGGTGAGAGAGAGAGAGAGAGAGAGAGAGAGAGAGAGAGAGAGAGAGAGAGAGAGAGAGATTGAATGACGCTGATACAAGGCTTTGAAGGGGGACCCGCTGTTTTAGTTTCACCATGCTGAGAACAAATGGTAGTAATCCGAGCCTCTCAAGTGCAAATAAATACCATGATGTGTCCTTTCCCTAAAGAGAGAAAGAGAGAGAGGAAAAAGAAAGACAGCACGGAACGACTAAACAAATGGCAAAGGATGGTTTCCCTAATCATTTAAAAGAGTCTCTGCCAACAGGACACCTTGTGCTTGGCACATATGTCCTACTGAAGCACTTCTGAGGCATCCCTTCATTAATAAGCAGCTTTCACATTCTGCGTCTGAGAGAGTCATCATGTCATCTCACAACATGCAGCCCCCTTTTAAGTGTCCATAAAGCACTTAAAGATGCTCCCATGATTCTGCACATAGCAACAAGCTATATTCAAACTCCACTGCTTGCGTGGATTTATAATGGCATAGGTGAAAATTAATCTAGTGTATTTTGACATTAAGACAGAGAGAGGGTGGGCATAGTGTTCACAATGTGTCCTAGAATCCACCTTGGCATGCACACGCTGCTTCAAAGCTCTGCACACCCGGTCTCCTGACTGAGTGAGCAGTCTTATCTATGTATTTATTAATTAATGAAATCTCTTTCTCACCTCTCTTCATCTTAATGTCAGAGTGAATTTTCCTCCCTGGCGCCTGTTATTTTGGATGATTAGGAAGCTTGCAGCAGGGTGCTAAGGCTCTCTAACTCTGAGGTTCTGTATAGTCTGCTCGGGTAGAGATCCATACATTCTGTCTTAAGCTCAGCTTCTGTTCATCTAATTATATGGATTCAGAGAGACTGTCTCATTTGAATAAAATAGGGGATACACTTTTAAAAATAAAGTTTGTTAATTGGCATCTATGGTTCCATGAAACCTAGGCATTGCACAAAACATTCTTCCAACATAGTGGAAAAGGGTTATTTTGATTTAAAAAATCTTCTTTACACTAATAAAAAAATGGTTCTTTTTATAAAAAAAAAATCCTGCAATAGTTGTCTTATGGTATTGCTGCAAAATGTTCTTACCTTGTCATTACAAATCTATATGACTTACAATAAAAGTCAATAGGGGTCCACCACTTAACGTTCTGTTTCACAGAAAAAAGGTGGTCATGTAGGTTTAAAATTACGTGAGGGTGAGCAAATTATGACATCATTTTAATTTTTGGGTAAACTATCCCTTTAAGATGCCTTTTCCCTGTTGCTTTCTCGCTGTTATTCTCTCTTGCTTTCTGTCTTTCTGTCTCAGCGAATTTTGTGCAGGAGAGTGAGAGGGTTACATTACCACAGTGACCTCTGTTTCCTGAATGTTTATTGCACATTCAGATATTCCTAAAGGATGAAACATGAGTGTGGATGAGTCCTAATTGCAGGAACACATGAGATCACTGCAGTTATACAAAATGTTCTGTACAATTCTGAACTAAATCAAAAACTGACATACAATTGTGAATCTGGCAATATGAGAATTACAAAAAACCTAAACATGCTGGAGCATTGGTTAGGACATTTCCGTGTTCTGCTTCCTATGATATCAAACAGTTGTTTGGAGAATGATCCAAGCAAAATAAATTTGCCTGTGCAGAAGTAGGAAAGGAATGGTGTCGTGCTCAACCTTGTTCAATTTAGCATAACAAAAGAAGTGAAGAGCCATTCTCAAGACAGAACATGAAACCATCTGGCTGCAACGTGTGACACATCAAAATTATTAGCTCTCTCTTTTTCTTTCTTTTTTTTTTTTTATCTCATCCAGGGAACCAGCACATAATATGAAGACATATACACAAGCAGATAAACTGAGTCTTTTTCCCCCTTCCTGTTTCTGCCTGTAAATCTACTACAGTAAAATTTGCAAAAGCAAGACTCAGGCTTTGAATTTTGCTGTACTCCGGTGTAAACAAATTGCATTTTGGGAGTAAATGCTGTTCTGTGAAACTTTTGTAAAATAATAATAATAATAATAATAATAATAATAATAATAATAATAATAATATATTGCTGTTTTCACAAAAAAAATTTAAACAGCTGTTTTAATAATACAGAAATGTTTCTTCAGCACCCAATCAGCATATTAGAATCGCCAAATCATGTGACACTGAAGACTGGAGTAATGGCTGCTGAAAATTCAGCTATACCATCACAGGAATATATTACATTTTGAGCTATATTAAAACAGAAAACAGTTATTAATATATTATAAATATTATATGTTTATATATACACATATATAGAATTTTTTTTTATCAAACAAATGCAGCACTGGTAAGCATACAGAAGTGAAAAGTGAAAGAGACGTGACTAACAGCCAAGTATGGTGACCCATACTCAGAATTTTTGCTCTGTATTTAACCCATCCAAAGTGCGCACACACACACAGCCAGATAAGTGGGCAGCCATTTATGCCGCGGTGCCCGGGGAGCAGTTGGTGGTTCGGTGCCTTGCTCAAGGGCACCTCAGTCGTGGTATTGCCGGCCCAAGACTCAAACCCACAACCTCAGGGTTAGGTACCAAACTCTCTAACCATTATGCTACGACTTCCCCAAGAACTCTTTCAAATACAGTAAAAACAAATCTTTCCAACCCCAAATGTTTGTCCAGTAAAAAAGGCAAAGATGTTTACATTTATGTCAGGGAAGAATAACAGAGTTAAACTTCTGCACTGAAAGCTGGAGCCTTAGGTGTTCCTCCATTGCAAATGGAATTACATTTTGATCTATTAACATAAATGTTTTTATTGTGAGCAGATTTGTGGAAAGGTCAATAAGGCTTTCAGAGCCTATTCTACATTTTCTGATTATAAGAGTTAGGGCCAAGGACTGGGCGTTCTGAAACCATCGGAGTTGAACACATTAAGTTAGTCTTTCTTAATTAAGTGTAGTGGCACATTTATCAAGGCACAAGTGTTGGAAGCAAGAGTATAATTTTTTGAATTAAACTAGACACAGAATGTATCTTAACTGTAGAAATTTGGTTTTCTTAAAGCGTCCATCTGCAATTGTATGTTACCAATGTCAATTTATCTTTATTGTCATACAAATTATAACTCTAAACTATTTGAAATTTGAAGACTTTAACATTTCTGAACTAAATTTCACTCGGTGAAAGCATACAGACTGAGGAAAAGGAAAAACCTGAATATTGTAGCCTTCAGTGGTAAAGTGCCATCAGCTGTGTTGCTTTAAATTACATTGCAGGTTACATCTACCATGCCACATGCATTAATATCACATTGCTTGCTCATGAATTAGACAGAATAGCTGTCACCCTGGCATAACTAGCATTCTTACTCTCGAGACTGGCCAGCAGCAGACACAGCCTCCCAGAGATCATAAATATCTCATTGTGCTTTCTGCTAAATGCTGTGCAACGGCACAAGAGAAGTGAGATTTTAGATGGCATCAGCCAGCTGACAAGGGTACCTGAGGAGACCTTGGTCCATGCACTATTAGAACGTCACGACTCCATGAATAAAAGACAAGGAAATAGGCTTCTGACTCTTAATGTACTTTCCTGTTTCTCTTACTAAAGGTGATACAGTTGTCCAACTCTGAATATCATCTCTCAGTCAAATTCAAGTTTACTTTCATGCAACATATCTGTGAACTAACTATTTTACAAATTCAAACCACAGGGTCATGACTTCTTTTTAACTGCTTTCTGAATGTGACAGCTTATCTTTGGGATTATGGAATTACCTAGAAATTAATGCCTGCAGATAATGCATGCCATTATAAAGTTCAGTCATTTACTTATATTTTAATTCGACAGTGGTGTATAATGGTTATTATCTATTATTAAAGTAGGCATTAGATGTACCCTGCTGCCACACTATCAAGAAGGGCTTCTGTACGGTTTTAAGTAGCGATGGGTGCAGATGGTTCAGACCCAAAGGACCATAAAAGGCTCTCATCATTAGTGACAGACTCTGAAGAGATTCATCTACAGTTAGTGCTAATTTGTGCCATTTACTGAGTCATTGTGATCTAGGTTATAAGGAATGATATGTTGATGACCAAGAAACATGATCAGTTTTGAAAACAGCGCTGCTTTGTATTTTTCTTAAAACTGTTAGACTTTTTTTCATAATATATTGATTAATATAAAGTTCAAAAGAATGGCATTTACTTGAAACAGAAATCATGAAAGTATAAACCTTACTGTCATGTATCATCTATAATTCTTTACTGGCACATTTTATCAATGCACATATCATTTTATCAATGCATCCATAATTATCTTTGCGTCCATAAGATAAATGTTCAAATATATGCACTCATTATGAGTGTTTGTTTGTGGACATACAGACCAAGAAGGGGTGTATTCAGCGAAAGCCTTACGCTGTTTAAAGGTTTGGATTGTGAATCGAAAGGCAGCTGACCATCTTAACACAAAAGTGAGGAGAGCGAAATTATGGATGTGCGGCAAAGGGAAAACAAACAACATCAGTCGTGCTGCCTGGGTTAACAATGGATATCTGAATCTCTTATCAAATATATTGGGAAGTGTTGTCGAAGAACTTGACTGATTTGTATCTTCCTACAACAGAAGGACAGGTTGCTGTTCAATCTCTCTCTGTCTGATACTCATCCTCTTACATTATTGTTTCGATTTCTCCCTCTCAGTCTCGTATACTTTTTTATTTTGTATTTTAACCACACTGAGCGCGCTAACATTCTTTTTTTCTCACCATCTCTTGAGCACCAACACATCAATAATGGGCAAAAGCCTAATTTCAATAGTGCCCTCCCCCCATTTCTCCCTTTAACTATCTCTCTCTCTGTGTGTCTGTGTGTGTGTGTGTATCTCTCTCTCCGTTTCTCTCTTCCTTTTCTGTGTTGGTGAAGTGCTAATGGGAGTGTAGGGGTGAACAAGTGCTACATTATTGGCAGGGAGGCAGCTGGGAGGGAGGGCTGTTTTAGGATTCAGCCAGAGAAGCACTCTGCTGCACAAGCCTGGGACTCCAGGGACAATGCTGGATTAGTGGTCAGATATGGTGACACATCCTTCAATTCCATCTGAATGAATATGTTTGTATTTAACTTGTAGCACACATGTCTTCCATCATTAGAATATGGATCTACAAAGATCTTGCTAATGTCTTAATAGCCTTTATATATAGTACAAATCATCCCACAAATAATAATAGTTATAATTATTATTACTAATATTGTTATTATTATTAAGTATATCAGTATATTACCTGATTTTTGGCAATTTTTAATGTATTTATCTTTTATAGCCTCCCAGCTAGTTTGTGTTTGTCTGATTTTCCATGATTAAACTGTATTTATTTATACGTTATATCGGCAGCTGGCTGCTTTGCTCTCTAGATCCAAACCGAGACCAGAAGACACCTGCAATATCCCTGCTTATGCAGAATCTCGCTAAGCACTGAACACTAATAATAACCACTATAATTTGGTTCATATTTATAGAAGAAGAGCTGAAAAGGCTGAAGACTGAACCCCTTCTTCCTGAATCCTGTGAAGTACAGGCTAAAGGAGCTGTGCAGAAATTTATTTTGACTGCCTGCCAGCCCAATGGAAAACCCATCTTTTTATTGTAACTGTGTTTTGGAACATACTGTAGTAGTGGCTTCTGCTTTAATATGGCCATTAGCTGGTGCTAGCAGGTCGTTGGATGGTTGACCATGTCTGACCAAATAATAGCTTGTCTGTTCCTGATCCAAGATGCTCTACCACAATGCTCTAACTAATGATTATCTTAAACCAGCAAGAAACCACCATGTCCCATAGTTACCAGCCTAATCTGGATTTTCCAGTTGGGAGGAAAAGAAAGACAGATTACCTCGATGGCATTATTACCAGAGGCAAATGATGGGACAGAAAGAGATTAAGAGTGACCGCCTAATCTGAGGTATCAGATTTTTCATTTTAAAATAAAATACTTCTGGTCATGAGGCGACGCCTGCTACCCAAACGGTCGCTTGTTGCTCTCGCAGAGTAAACCGCATCATTCGCCAAAGCGCTTTTTATTTTCAGTGATTTACTTTGTGCGCCCGCCGGTATGGTTTTCCTCTTATTGGTCGAGCCGTATTCTGATTTGAGAGACATAGACGGTTAGTTTGCTCCCAAACCCCGTCAGTCTGTCAGTGGTCTGGTAATACCAACGCGCCTCCTCGCTGCTCACGCGCTCACGCACACAGAGCAGAGGGTTCCGGTGGCGTGAGCTGGAACAATCCACTGATGCCGCTTCTTCATTTAGGTGCTTAACTGCTCCTTAGAAACGTCGAGGGAATCTCTTGTCCTCCGACGCTGGGTTTTTTCTTAGTTTTTTGGTTTGCGGGTTTAGACACAGGATTGTTTTGTGATGGGTGGTGGAAACGAATCGTGGATTTTTTCTCTTTTTATGGAGACCAAAGTGAGCAGATTTCCTACTGTTGAAAGCAAGTTTTATCCTGATAAGAAGCAAATGGTGGTACAGAGGATTCTTTAGGGGCAAAGGATACTTACTCAAGAGAATAACACTTTTCACACTACGTTTTCCCGAGAGAAAGAGGGTTTTCTGGTCCGCGACATTGGATTTTACATTTTGTTTGACTGACGCAGCATCGTTTTGGAGTATCTTATTTGGAGATTCCAGTCATTTTATTCTACATTTTGTGGAAGAAACTATCTTAAAAAGAATAAACCCGGACGAGAAGAAGTTATGGAGATGCCAATGAAATAAAACCTGTTTCTCCAGGTCAAATGACCGCTTCCACCCGTTCTCCAATCTGACCACCTTATTTATGAAATGGAAAAACGGGGACTCCACAGCGTCCTTTATTATTTCATTCTGAATGCGCCCCTGCTATTCTGTGTAAATGGTGAGTAAACTTGAACAGATTTTCGTCTCTCCCATGTTGCGCATTAATTGAGTACGAGCGTTCTGTAGCGATTCTGTCAGTTTTTCTCTTTTTTTACCCTTATGAAATTACTGCATTGTTCTTGTTTAAGTTTCATTGTTTGGTTTTTCATGATATATGGATGCATAATATTAGCATTTTAATATTTTAATATTTGTTATTAAATGAATATGGATACAAGTAATACATTATTATGATTAGGCTACGTGTGGAGACTTGAACATACTTCCATTTTAACAGTAATATTAAAGGCTACTAAAGCCAAATACAGTTTATTACAAAGCTTTCCAAACACAAAATGTAGATGCGTGTCATCTTAAATATAGGCCTTAGTGTATCTATTTGAGGGGTTTCTTTTAATCGCACTATCTGCTGTTGATGTGTTTTCTTCATAAGCCACATTTACTGAAGTGCCCAAAGATGTGAGTGTCGGTGAGGGCGAGGACATAGAGATGCCGTGCGCTTTTCGAGCCGTCGGAGTCTCGCCGTTCTCTCTGGAGATTCAGTGGTGGTACCTCAAGGAAGCGGCACCTAAAGAGCTCGTTCACGAACTGCAAATTAGCGCTCCGGCCAACAGAGCCAAGGTAAAAGGGCTTTTGTTGTTCTCAAAGCAGCTTTAACACAGACTATTTCCGTTCAAGTTCTCATTGGAGTCGCACCAGGAGTGCTGTTTGACGGCCGCAGTGGGATGTGCAGGCTTCACGTGTCCAGATGCGTCCAGTTGGATCCCATGTGATGAGTGATCTCAATTAAACGCACTGAAGCGATTAATCAATAATTTATGTCGTTGAATCAAGTTGGGTTGTGTGTTTGTGAGTTGGCATTCAGAAGAATATGAGTGTGATGTCATACTTAATTATACAAAATAAATAAATAATAAGTAAACACATTTCACAAGGTGTTTACCAAGCTCTGAGATGATTCCTTATAGAGACAATATGATAACTATCAATTTCTGATTGACTGACAAACCAAACCAAAATGAAGTCTGCCTTTGCATCTCAGCTTTTGTCAGTGGACCTGAAGGTCTCCTATACTGAACGTGATATATGAAAGACTAGATGTCTGTTGAACCAGTGATAAGAATCCTGCCATAGCCACATGAAAGATACCGCACAACAGCATCAGAGGAAACTGTCGCTGTCCATGGTGCTACTCCAACCGAATGGCTCTCTCGCTTATTTTTTTTTGTATGGCCTTTCAAGTGTCAATGAAAGTTGCACAGTGATATTGTGACAAGAGTAGATCCAATTAAACTACTCATGCTGGCTACTCATGTTGTTTTGATGTGATCTTTTACAGGTTGCCCACCGGGACGCCACGAAAATAAGCGTGAGTGTCACAATACGTATAACACGAACCATATTCTTGATCATAACTTCTTGTAATGTTTAGTACAATCATAATGTAGCTTGAAGAAAAAAAAACGCAAATATGAATGAATACAAATTATTAATTATTAATGAAAGAACGTATAGAGGAAATTTCGTCCTCTATACTGTTCATTGGGTGCACATAGATATGTTGCATATTTCAGCTGCCATTTTTGTAAGAATTAAGAATAATAGACGTCGTTCACTGTATTTGTTTAGGAAACACGAGAAGGGAAGGTGCTTTCGTGTTTATAAAGGTAAAATATAAAGGTATTAAATAAATAAATAAACAAACATAATATAATATCATAATAACAAAATAATAGCTTAATAAGTAATAAGTAGACTGACGTAGCCTATTTGAAGTTGTCCGCGGTCTAAATGTATTTGTTCTTAGGAGTTTCAGCTAGTAATAGGCTAACAGATTTTTAAAACTTCCAATAACTGATACATTATATTTCAGTTAGAACGGTTTTCAAAAGTGTCAACTATTAATAACATTTTTAAATCATAAATCAAATCCCACTGCGCACGACTATAACTTTTGATAGATAGTCTGCGTGTAAGATGTGAATCTGTAATTAATAAAGTGATAAATAATGACAGTCAGCTACTTATGTTTCGCAAATGAAGCGTTCGAATCTGTTCCTAACGCAAAGTTCTAGGGCGTGTTGTTGCTATGGTTACCTCCCCAAGCGAACGCAAGTTCGATAAGATCTAGCCTATTCGGCTACAGATGAAAATATAGGACTAATTTGATTACTAAAAGTAGCAACTTGCTCATTATAATCTAAAATCTGGAATGCAGCCTGTAGATTTACTTTTCTAAGACTTCCCAACAATTTGAAAGCTGACCAGTCCCACCCACGATAATTCGGACATGCTTTGTTTAGAGGGAAATAATACGAAACAAAATGGCTAACGAGACTGGGCTGCCAAAACTATGATGTCAACAAAACCTGTTGTGACGTGTTCTTTTTTATCTCTTGGTGAACAGACGGTGAGGGTCCAGGGCAACGCTATTTCCCACAAGCTCAGCCTATCGGGTGTGCGGAAGGAGGACGAGGGAGTGTACGAGTGTCGGGTTTTGGACTTGTACTCTGATGAGACTCAGGAATACAAGGTGCAGGCCACTCTTCGCGTGACACCGCGCGAGGGAATGCTGGCCGAGGAGGCAGTGTCTCACATCCAGAACCGATGGCCACTGAGGAACAGCAACACAGCGACGGGTGGACGGGCCACTTCTGAGCCGGGCCAGAGTCAAGGAAAACCCCGCATGCCTCCGCCGGTTGGAATAGGACCCGCTCCCCCTTCTACGACTACGACGGTTTCTGCAGACAAGTCGTCAGCTTCGCCTCGGCCGGGCAATTCATCTATCCTGAGACAACAGCACGGATCCGGTGAGTGAAAGTGCAACAGCGACACCGAGCGGTATAGAGAGCAAAAATAATCAGGCGATCAGTGTCTGATTTTGTTCTTCTTATTTATATTTTATGGAATTGATGTTTCAAGCCAGGACCTAGCACCCTAGAATGTGGTGTGCACTATAGAAAGTGGTGTGCACTATAGAAAGTGTCTCACAATGCACAAAATTGCTGTTTATTAAATTACTGATATGTACAGTCTAGGCGTTTAATTCTAATATTATCCCCATGATACAAGTGAACAGATTTAGCTTTTTTGACATACCTTCTGAGAGAGCTGTGCATCCAAAATTATGTGTGTGTGATGGAAGTAGGCTAATAATTTTTTCTTTTTCTTTTTTTCTTTTTTTGCTCTGCCACTTAACCTCACTCAAGTTTAATTTCACTAATCCATTTACTGGTATGTTTATTAGGCTGTTTATATATATATATATATTTTATTTTTGTTTGATTGTTTGTTACATATGGACCATAAGCTGGCTTCACTAATGTAGGCAAATTCAGATGTTATTATATTCAGATGTTATTATTCCTCTGAGGATATTTGGAGCAGGCTAAACCTGTATTGCTTTTCTATCACAGTGAAACTTTCCATCGACTGTCGACATGTTTTATTTCTTTATCCCTAAGCCTTAACCCTCCCAGGACACTGCATTTATAGATTTTTTTATTAAGACATTATTTAGTATGTCTATTAAGCTGTTTTCCTCATGGGGACAGTTGGCTGCACTCCTGAGGATTGGGGATTTCAGGTTTTTTCAGTGAGGACATGTGGTCACCACAATGAAGGCTGTTGTTGTGACCCATACACACTATTCTGTGAAGCACATCTCAGAATAATCACATTTGCTGCAAGCTTTAATTTGTCACTGTGCCATATCAAATCTCTGTCTGCTCGGTAGGCAGTTGAAAATTGGGTGTGTTTACTGTGTGTGATGATTTATCTATCGTGTACTCTATTCTCTGTGAGCAAAAATGCAAGAGATAAAAGCAGCTGACGACACCCTGTCTTTCTTAAGCAGGAAGTGCCATTGCGATCTGTCCAGCCTCAGCGCATCAGTCTCGACCCTTTTTTGTCTCTTTATGACCACGGTGCAGTGTGACAGAGAGGTTATCAAGATATCACCTTGTCTCTTTAACTCTTGCCTTGAGGTCAGGGCCTCTATTTATTGGGGGCTTCATTGGGGATTTAAAGGGTTGGGTGTGTTCTTACTCTCGCTTCTGTCGCTGATTCCTGACTGATTCCTGCAGACAACGGAGGGTGATTACATGAAGTCTCTAGCTGAGCCAGAGGAGTTTGTTTGTGGCAGGGATGCACTTCCCTGCAATGATGTCCAAACACTGTGGACTATAGACTGGTACAGTGATGTTTAAAGTTATAGTGGACTATAATTGTGCAGTGAAGTCTCATGAGAGACCCCTGTCAACAGTTGTGTTCTAGGTGAGCAAGAACAGATAGCATCCTGTTCATTCTGTTACAGAAATGTAAAAGTTCACTTTTCATGAGTATATTAAGTTGACAGTTTGCACAGTTTGAGAATATTAAGATTTTAGATTCTCATAACAAAATATTTATGTTTGACAAGACTGATCTGGAAAGTAATCCTATAATGTCTAACATCTATTTACGTTTTAGTGTTTGTTTTTTAGTTTCTAAAGCATTAGTAACTCTAGTGCTAAATAGAACCATTTTTATAAGGTTCCATAAAGAACCATGCCTTGAAAGTACTGTACAAAATTTTTAATGGTGTTATAAGTAACAATTTTAATAATGGATTATTGTCATCATTAGTGGTGTATTTACACCACTTGGGTATTACAATTGGGTACTTTTTTGACATATGCTCTAACAAGATTTTATTAGCAGAATATTTTAACGACAACTGACAAGGAACATGAATAAATATATTAAAAATTACAACATATTGGAAGCAGAAAATGAACTTTTGAACACTGAACACTGACATTTTTCACAATCCTCTATGATGCCTTTAAAGTTAAAAGAAAAACTAAAAAAAAAAACATAATCTGTCATAATTTTAATCACATTTGAATTTAATTGTTAAAAGCCATGAGTTTTCTTTATATATATATATATATATATATATATATATATATATATATATTTAAACATGCTACAACAAATTTAATGTGCAAACAGCATAAAAATGTCAAATGTTTATTTTAGTAAGTAAATTTTACTTTTTTAATGCAACAATTCTTGATAAAGAAGCTTAAGCAGCATGAAGTATTTGATCCTACATGAAACTGCGGCACAAGCTGTTTTTGGACCATGACATTTGTGTGTGTGTGTATGTATACATCCATGTTTGTGTGTGCATGTGGGAGCGACTGTATGTGTGCCAACATGCTCAGCCAGCCCTATCTTTAGTGCAGCCAGACACGAAGGCAGCCATTTGGCGAGCATGTCGGACATTAAGAGGGCCAGTGCTCTGATCCACCACGGCATTGCATTCCAGGCTTTATTTCTCTTTCTATGGTTATTCTGCCACCCCATGCTTTATTGTTCTCTCTTTAGAATAGATTAACTTTTGGCATGTCATACTTTATCATTAATTAAGCATATTTATTAAAAAAAGAGGAGAATGTTGTATAATCTGATCATTTACCTTCATTAGGAAATACAGAGACTAGAGTAATGGTTTAAAATCTTCTAGTGCTAGTTTCTCCCTTATTTGATATTAACAACTAATATGTGTTTAAGATTTTATATTATATATACAGTATTACACTTCTGAATGCGAGGGATTTATACAGGGTCAGGCAGATTGATTTAAATGAACCAGCGAACCATAGCTAGACACTCTGTCGTGTGTCAGTACATGCTTGAGCACATTTTCCATTGACAGGAAGATCTCAAATTTGTCTTTTTCCTCTTTTTGTTAAGAGCTCTGTTTTTGTCATTGAAGTGAGAAGGTTAAAGAGTCATCTGCCACATTTGAAGGATTGCACCTTTCAGTTCTGACCACACTATCAGCTTTTGAGGAGAGAAAGAAAGAAAATTCACCCCTCGCTGCTCACGCTCACTCTCTTTCTCTGTCATACAGGCATACCTCTTCTTTTGGAAACATGCATCTGTCACTTTTCCACAATGTCATCTCATTGAGTGGCAGAAACAATTAATATTAAAGCAATGCCACGGGCGGGAGCTGATAAGCTTGGCCTTCTACCCGCTGTCAGGTGCATCAAATTGCCTCTTTCACTTCTTTTTGTTATTGTTCCCACCCAGCAGGGCCGGGTGGCATGTCTGTCCTTACTGGAAAGAGCAGATTAACTCACTTCACTGTTGAAAATGGCCCACCAAGCACAAGAACAAAATACAAAGTCTCTGAGGAACAGTTTGTGTCTGATCGCCTTCTCATGAGAGTGTCAAGCATTAAAATGTGTGTTTTTGCAGACGTGCTCTATAATTAAAAGCGATTTGTCGCAATGCTTACTGGAATAAGACACTGTCTCAGCACACTGTTTGTTTAATTAATTCAGAAACTCATTTTATATTAATACCACTGCTTCCTGATTGTATTATTAAGCTTTGTGGTTGCCCTTAGGTTAAATTGACGTTAAAATACTTTTACAAAGATTCAGCAGGTTAGAATAATCTAATTACACAACTTCATTTTTAGATTTACCCTAAAGGTGGGGGGGATGCTTTTTCTTCTTGTTTTTGTTTTGGAGCAAGACTAATAGTTTGAAAAACAGAGAAAGAAATACAATGACAATAGAAACTCAAACTGGCTTATGGAGTCTCTACCCACAATGCATCATGCCACCTCTGGTGACCTTGGCGCCCTTGATGTGTTTATAGCACTCCAGCCACACAGCTGTTTTAATCTAGTCTCTGTTTGTGCGTCCTAGTGTTTTCTCAGATCTCAATCTGGTTATTTTGCATGCATTATAATTATACAGAACACACGTGTGACATTCCTGGTTCAGTTTTATTTACCTTTCAAGCACATTTTTGCCTCCCACAGATTTTGCAAACTTGCAAACACCTGTTATCAAATTGCGTTCCCCCTTGAGAGTGAGCACAGGGGTGATGGTGGTGGGCTGACTGTGTGCTTGAAGGGAGAAACCTAGTGTTTATTGTTGCTGGACAGCTTTCACACTTAACTTATGAGCCTCATCCAGCTGCAGACCCCCTGCCACAGATATCTTTTAACTGGATGTGTTTGTGCATTGTCACTGTGTGGGAAGCACTTCAGCACTCTTTGGCGAGTGTTAATTGTTTCATCTCTGCTTCTGTCATGTTGGGACACTGTGCTTAGTTGTGTACCTGCTGACTCCACTAGGGAAATCAAAGGGAACATTGTCTCAATCTAGCTTTTGTTTGGCTTCATGACTCACACAGATAGCGAGAGAGAGAAAAAGAGAGAGAGATGAAGGTAAGCCTGAACATAAAGCATTAGAGCATGAATAATAGATACGTGATAGCTGGCTAAAATCGGTGTAGAAATAGGTTTAAAAATGGGAGATGACAGAATAAATGGACAATCTAGTGAAAAATAAGACAGCTTCATGACTCATTGTCAGCTATTTCAGTCAATGCAGTGTGTCCACAGTTTGAACTTAAAATTGACAGAGACAGTTTGTTCATTTGTTCATTTCATTTACATTAAGGATGTCAAATTAAGGGAACAATTAAAACCAAAAATGGCAGTATTCCAAATATTATAGCCAACCTTGTTGGCAAAGAGAGTTTTCACTAACTCTGCCAATAACAACTCATAACAGCATGTTTACAGGTTTATTGAGAGTGTATTTGCACATACAGTAAACAAGATGCTATTTGCTGCAGTATCTGCCACTAGGGTGACTGCCTGCTAATAAGTCCAAGGAGGGACAAGGGGTATGTTTCTGAGGGACAATGTGGGACACTGCCTTGCGCGGTGGTGCCCCCACCCCATGGGCAGACTCACTGATAGTGGTTTACCCATTTATAGCACATACCACCTTACATGATATACTAATAATGCCCTATTCCCCTAAACATGTGCAATTGCTGATGTACTGTATGCTTATGACAGAATCAACAAATGCACTTCCACTTACGATTTACTTTAGCTATTTAATTTTATTTATTTTTCATTACAATTCATTCACTTTAAGAATAAAGTACTGCTCATACACATCATTCGCGTTGAACAAGAGTGAATAATTTGTCCAGGGTTTTTTTTTTTCTCTCATGTTTTTGTAATGTCTGGGAGGCCAGTATGCGCATGCATCAACAGAAACGGTTTGTTTTTTTTTTTTTTTTTCAGCGAACCGTGCCATCCCTATTACCTCAATAATCAATCAATTACAGGCCTAAAACAATCATGCCAGAGCAGACGGATATTAGTAGGCTACATCTCATCACACCGGCACCCGCGTCTAAATCAGTTGTATGGTCTGGTTTTCAGTCTAAAACAGTTGCGTCAAGTATAAATATCTCGTCTGTTTCGGGAGGTGCGTGTGCAGTCAGCGGAGGCTCGCACCTCCCAACTCGCACCGGAGGCTTGCACCTTTTGTTCTCAGATTTCGTGTGACACAGTCTCAATTTGTGGGATGCATGAATTGGGCTTCAAACGCTGTGCGCGCACGCACTATGCGGGACGGGTGGTCATACCTATCTGCCACTATTTAACACTGTAAATACTAACATCTTACCTTGTTTTACAGTTACACTATGTACTAAGTGTAAAGTGACTAGATTTCAATGGAAGCAATTTGGGTAACACTTTTTTTAAGGTGTCCTTGTTATATGTTACATGTACTTATTATTATAATAGATATAAAAGTAACCCTTAACCAATCCCTTATCCTAACCCTAACTATTTAGCAACTACATGTAATGAATTAATATTACTCATTACTTCAATGTATAATTACACTGTAACAAGGACAACTTAAAATAAAGTGTAACCACAATTTGTTATTTCTGGTTGTGCCTTCTTTCCCTGTTTCCACCTAGTACTAAGATTTGTTTTATGTGAGCCAAACACAAGTGATCAGCCAAAATGCATTACTGTTTTCATCTGGTCTCCTATGACCAGTTTGGATTTCATCAAGACACCCCCCTCTTATTCCATCACACTCTATATTGCTTTCATGGGAGCATTGAGTGCGGTGAATAGTATTGAATGAACGAACCCATGTTATATGACTTGTTTTGGCTCACTTGTTTAGGTTGGCTTTGTCACAAAACGTCCCAGAACACTCGTGTGTTAAGCTGGGGTGAAACTAATGAAATTCGATGGCAAAAAAAAGGTCCACTGTCTGTTGCCAGTAGTGTAGCGAGCTGTAAAGCACAGCTCACACAGAAGCCTTTTTCAAACCATGCTGTTTGTTGTATCATTTGCATAGTGAAATATTTTGCTCTCACACAAAATGTGCAATTGTGTGGATTCCTACTGAATGATTGGATTTTGTCCACAAAAAAAAATAAAAAAATAAAATTGCAGTACAGCAGTAAATGTGACTGCACTTTTAGACAATAAGCAGTGCTTCACTATGATCTGGGACACATCAGGATGGATGAGCATTTCCACTACAAATGCATTTTTGACTACCTCTACGTGTGTTTTCAATGATCTGATCAAAAAAGACTATTTTAGATCCCATTTCCAACCTCTATTTTAGTGCCGACCTCTTGTCACGGAAAATGCTTGAACTACATCACAGAAATAGAGACCAAGGGCCCTATCATACACCCGGTGCAATGCGACGCAAGGCGCAGCGCAAGTGTATTTGCTAGTTTTAGTCTGGCGTCATTCGCATTTTCCCGTCCAGCGCCACGTCATTTAATTAGCAAATGCATTTGCGCCCATGGGCGTGCTGGTCTAAAAAAGAGGTGTGTTCAGGCGCATTACTGGCACATTGCTATTTTAATGAGCTGAAAATAAACTGTGCCATAGATCAACTCAAACCTAGTCTTAAGTCTAAAGTCAATGGCGCAATATGCTTTTGTTATTTAAAGAACGCGTTGGCCTCTGGGCGGGTCCACAGTGCGCGTTGACTTTGCTTATTAAACACAGGGATGTGCATCACACAAACATCCCAAATATTAAAAACAAAAGGATTAGAGTGTAAAATAATATTATTGTGTATGCTACATAAATAAATAAAAATTAATGATGGATAGTCATTGCGTGTATTAGAATTAGGCTACCTGTTTGCAATTCAGCCTATTACTACTTATAATGATCAATGAAACTTCATCCCACGCCGCCTTCACCTCAGGAAGTTTTGGTGGATTCACAGATTTGGTGGCGCACGGACCGTTTTTCCTCCGTTAAAATAGCAAAAGTGGATTTGGACATGCCCTGAGTGCACCTGCGCCGAGCGCTTTACACTTTGCGTTTATATCGTTAAAATAGGGCCCCAAGAATCTGTCTGAAAATGTACTTAAAAATAAAAACTCTGTTTAAGTGCATATCTTTTATTGTTTGTTGCCTTATCATACTGCATCTGGTTAAATGGAAATAATTTAAATAGTTGCTGCCAAGACATAAATCAAATGGTGTAACATTTAAGCAAAAATAATTTTTATTTTTAATAAATGTGTACTGGCAAAAACAGGTTAATTATTAGTATGTATACTGAGTGAGTTGGTTTAGTGCGGTCAATAATCTCTTTTTCAGACATTCAGGCTTAAATATTCTTGTTTGCTCTTGTCTGGAGGGAATGAGTTTCACCCTCCTTTCCTTTTCAGCTATCTTTATATATATATATATATATATGCTTACTGTATGTGAAGATATCATCGCACTACCGGTTTGATATTATAACTCCTAAATCATTAACATCTTAAGCTCTTGAAACAAAAAATTATTTGCAGTTGTCATTGATTTACTAAATCAGCCTCTGCATTCACAAACATATGCCTGTAGCTTATAAAGCACGGTTTCTACAATCCATAGTCAATCGGATTTCGAGGTGTGTGTCGAGTGTGCTGCTGAAACTCTATTATCCCTCAGAGGGAGAGGAACACGGCCTCAGCTCAACAGATAGGATCACACAGTAACCCTCTAATCCTTCATCTTTAGAGTCCATTGCTTCTGATCTCACAGTGGGCCCTCAAGGGCCATAATAGCTCCACGTAAAAAGACCTGCTGAGATCAGAAGAGAGTGAAAACAATTGATAAAAGCAAAATATAACGTGTGACTTATTTTCAAAAATTCTGTAATGCAGCAAGAACACTGCAGCTATAACACTGTTATCATTACCAATATAAAATGATTCAGAAGTGGGCTGCACATGGATCAGGATGGTTTGCCATCATTAAGATAGCCATGTATACCCTGCATTGCATCAGGAGAAGCTAATGGAGAATGTCAGGTCATTTGTGCTTGGCCTAAGGGCTGGATTCAAGTCAATATCACTGTGAGCCAACTTATTTAAGAACAGGGCCAGTTAAGAAAATTCTGCTTCTTACAGCGTCTAGTCCACATGGAAATGCAATCTCAAGGTTGCGGCAAGACCTGAGGCAGGATGCTTCATGTAGCATATAGTTAAAAGACTGAGAAAATGGGCAATGGGAACAAATCATCCAAAAATGAATGTTAGAGACTAAATGTTCTGCATGCAGTCAGTCTACTGAGGACGTGCCTACATTTGCACATTATTTAAATATCCTTAAAATTAAATTTGGCAGAACTAAACGATTCAGATAACTTGCCCTTATTGGACCAGCATGGATTATTAAACAAACAACTTGGGTTTTGCGGGGATGCGATTTACCTTTCCCGTTATAATATGTCCTTCTACCCGCTGTATGAGAACCATAATCCCTGAAAGGTTATAAAATATTATTAAATGTGGCACTGACCCTGATCACTGGGGTGGGTTCATTAAATATGTTATTAAGCGAACAGACGGATTAACGTCCTTTTCTAGAGGGTTAAATGAGGAAGAGGAGGAGATTACTGATGGCATGTGAGTAATGAGCTGGACACAGAAGCCCTCTGCGTCGATGTTGACTGTAATTATTTCCACAGCAGTCAGGGTCATGACTTTGCCATTTTAGCTGATTTGCACGTCTGTTCGTGTATTCACTTAGCCTTGTTTAGTCTAATCTCGTGTGTATCTATCATGTCCCTTGGTAAGAGATTTTCTTTGCGTGTGGAGTGACATTTTGAAGGATGATTTATGGAAGATCCTATGGTTTTATGCCCACTATAGCTTTGGTTTTTAACTCTTTCCCCACCATAGATGTAATTCATTATGCAAAGCTTCTCCGCCATTAACGAGTTATTCAAGCAGTGCATGTTTTTTTTTTTTTTTTTTTTTTTTTTTTTTACTGTTAGATCTTTGTAAATTGAGTGGACATAAGTTGTTTACACTCAAGTAAGCTCTCATGATATGACTGTGTAACAGTGGTGGTAAGTAACGAAGTAAAAATACTTTGCTACTTTACTTAAATATTTAGCAGTTAGTTCGAGGTGCAAGATGACCGCTAAAATAGGTGATAGTGCAGCTCTTGCAAATGTAAATGTGTATTCCCGACAGGGATCACCCATGGCCATATCTCAAGGATATGTTTGAATTTACTGAAGTCAAGGGAGATTCTTATTGGCTGAGATCGTGAGATGTCTTCTTTGCCTGCCACGGGTGAATGAAATTTCAGTAGGGCTGTGCAAAAAATCGAATGCGATTTTCATGCTCATCTCATCAGTAACGCTCCTGTAATTAGTAGTATATATTTCCAGCACATGCGTTCAGATCAGGGTTGCCAGGTTTTCACAACAAATCCTGACCAGTTGCTTCTCAAAACTAGTCCAAAACTAGCCAAAAACTCGTTTCCAGGAGATTCCCAGATAAAAATTGCTTCCCGGGGTTAAAATATACGTATATTGGAAGGGTTGCCCTGGTACAATCACATTTTAGGCGCTAAATATCAAGTTATTGGTATTGGGGTTTCTTCGAGCGGCGGACATGAAAAACAACCACGGACTTGGCAACACTGGTTCAGGTGGAGCGGCAGTTACTACACAGAGCCGTAGTCCACCGACAACTAACACAAAATCGCTTTCAAAATCGAGAAAAAAATCGATTTTGTGTAGATTGTCAGTGAATTACGGCTCTGTGTCTGTGGTTGTTTTTCATGTCCGCAGGTCAAAGCGACAATACCAACAACGTGATATTTAGCCCCTAAAATGTGAATGACAGAGTTTCATTTTTGGGAGAATTAACTCTTTAAAGAGGTGGTTCTTCCTCATTGATATTCTGAAACAGTCTTACCTTGTATCTTGCACATCTTCTGTTTGATGCAGCTATGATGTTATGGAACATGTCTATTGAAAGTTCAATCCCTATACTGCGATAAGGTTCTTCATTGTCTCTTTTGATTGTAAATCTAACAAATTCTTAAGTATCTAATCTCATCATTTGTTCAATTAAAACACTGCACATCACTCCCAAAACAACTGATCTGCTTAATTATTGATATTTACAGTTAATTTGAATATTTACTTTTTACTTCCGGTACTTAAGTATGTTTTAAATCGGATACTTTTGTACTTTTACTCAAGTGATGTTTGAATGGAGGACTTTCTACTTTTACTGGAGTCATTTTTTATTTAGATACATCTACTTTTATTGAGTATAACTTTTGAGTACTTTTACCACCCCTGCTGTGTAAGGTCTGGAGGTGTTGATGGGAGTGATGGGAGAAACTAAGTTTTTCAAAACATTGAATCAAATGAACTAATTGCTTTGCAAAATGATTTCGAAGTTCTTTAAAGCATCACACTGGTGAAGTCTGCTGGACAAAATAGTATAAATGCAACAAAAAACTAAAATCTGTAATGACATCATCTACAAAGTTGACTAAAATTAGAGATTAATTATTGCAAATCCAAGATTCATACAGTAGGTTTAAAAAACTTCAAAATGAAATTTCTAAATGTTTTCAAACAGTTACAATGTAACAAACCAATAATGTGACTTTTGCAGTTTGATTCATGCTCCAAGTCACTGGTTCTAAACAAATTGAAAGGTTTTGAAGCTTCATGAAGCATTTTTTATTTTTTTTTTCAAAACAGCCCATCCACCAGCTGATGGACATGGACTCTGATAATTCATGATTTGATCATTGTTCTGACAGTTGTTTTCAAAATTAACTTATTTTTATGACAATTAGGGCTCTGTTCTTACTTTTGATATATTAACTTTTTTTTCATATGCATACAACTACATTTTCTGGAGGTCATGAAATATTTGCGAATGAAAATGCTGGAAACTTAAAAATAACATTCTGGCAGGAAAAGAGCTAAAGTTATGTCCCAGTGGTTCAGGTAGAAATACTCAAATAATAAAGAGGAGAAGATGAATGTTTCTTTATGTCAAATCAAGACTAAGCCCTGCTGTAATGTTTGACTTTACAGAAAGAGCATGAAATTGAACCACGTCGTTTTCCGACCGCCCTGCACCAACTCAATCAACCATGCATCCTCTTCCCTCTGCAATAACGATGATAGAAGAGAGGATGCAAAATAAATGTGGCTTCTTAAGACATGTGGACACGCTCCAGGAGCCCACTGTAAGACATGCTCCTAGAGATGGAGTTACGTTGTGTTAGCTAGCTGTTCCTGTCACGAGGCGGCCTGGCACGCCATGCTAATCTGCTCGGGCATGAAGGGAAAGTAAGAGTAAAGGAGCGTTGTGAGAAATGGCCATGGGAAAATCAGAGCTGCAGAAAACAGACGGCCGTTTCACACTCTGAAAGTCAGCGGCGCTGCAGCCCCGTTAAGCAATGAATCATTACCAGTGTGTTTATGTCTTGCATACATGTCTATATTGGAGGGATGTGTGATCTAAATATATCCTTCTGGCAGTTTCTTGTGTTTGTTATGTGTTTGTGTAAGTGCGTTCTTGTCACATTCTGTTTCTGTTTTCTGCTGTGCTGCTGTTGGCTAGCACTCAAAAGGCCTGTGGGCTGCTGTTTTGCTGTCAGTCACAGAGAGGAAATGTCATGTAGTTTCCACACAAGGGCATGTAGCTTACATCGTAGCCCTTATAGGGCTCTTCTCTGCATGTGTGCCGTTTTTTTTCAACATCTCCAGCAGAGCTGACTGTGTTTTGCTCTTGTAAAGTAAGATGGAGGAATGAGGTGATAAGAGCAAAATTGCTGAGCAGTCGTTATGAAAGAGCCATTTGAAGTGCTTTAATAATGTGAAATATGGCCCACATGCTGCATCAGATTTGGATGCAATAAAAGTCCTCAGACTAAAAGCAATGAAAATATTCAGATTTTTTTTTTTAATGAATTTTAATGTTCTTGGTAAATGAATGTTTGAAATAACAAAAACTGATGATATTAGTTTTATTTTAACATGCACTGTGATCTAACATGCATCTCTCTCTCTCTCTCTCTCTCTCTCTCTCTCTCTATCTCTCTCTGCTGTCCCTGACATTTGCAGGTTCCGGAACCATGGCAATCACTGAGCCACTCCTTTACATCACACTGCTGATCCTGTATAAGCTCCTCCCCTTCCTGTTTGCCTACTAAGAGACCACAGCCAAACAACACGCAATGATTTAACTTTATGTACCAAACGAACGAAGGGAAAATATAGCTACGTATATATAAATATATATAAATATATCTACCATTATGGCACATCACGGTGAGGGAAGGGATTTGACTTTGAAGAAAATAAAAATATCAGAATAATAAAGAGAAGGTCATTTTGTTTTCTGGGACTTGTGTAGAAGACCTGTCCAGATTTGGATGTAAAATGGATTCTATAAGAAGCATGATGAAAAAAAAAAAAAAAATGTAAAAGGAGTCTATGTGAATTAGATCTTCACAACTGTGTCACACACACAACTGACATCCATAAACACTGCATTCAGTTTCCAAATACTAGTGTTTGCCTTGCTAAATGCATGGCTCTCTTAATTTATTATTTTTATTATAATTATTATTTCTGTACTGTTTTTTTTTTTTTTTCTCACTACGGTTTTAATTTTAGCATTGCATTGTTCTTTTTGGAGTAGCTGATACTGAATCATAAACAAATTGTTCTTTTGACTTTGCGTTGTTGATGGTTTATTTATAATGTAATCAAACTTTAATTTTTGTTTTTTATTATTATTATTTTTTTTTTTTTTTGCATGAGCTGTTCAGCTGTCTCATTTTTCATTTCATTAATGTGAAAGAAGGCGTTCTCTCATGTCAGTTCTTTCTACAAGACTACAAGTGTGTAATACTGTGTATTCAGTTCCCTCACATCTGATTCTGAGTTCTCCAGCATTATTGTCTCATAATGTATAAAACTGCAACCTTATATATTTTGATCAAATAAGGCACATGTTACCATAGTTGTTGTTAGTCACCTCTAATAATGTTTATTTTTATTAAAGGTATGGTGGTCAAGATAAGACATTCATTTATAAAATTAAAAAAGAAAAAAAAAAGACATTGGTATGTTGCCAGCACAGTTGAAATAAAAGTTGTTTCTTTATAAAAAAAAAAAAAAAACACTAGTTCTTTAGGTTTTTACATCTCAAAGGCACATTATTTTGTGTTTTATTCAAGTGCACTAACACCAGGCAGCTGCATGACGGCAGTGTCTCGGCTAAACACTCCAGCGTCCCACGGGTGTCATGAACTGTAATGTATTGTTCACAATAGGACAGGCCCAATTCCAGCTGAAAAACACATTACTCTCGCTAGCATCTCCAACTGAGCACAGCTGGCGTACAACTCATGGTTCATTTCATTAGTCAAATGCACGTCACCCTGTCAAATAACTCTTAACTCTCTGCTGCGGTCTTCACTGAACCCTGCTCCACTCTCTTCCGCTCTACCTAAACACATCTCCTGATGAATGGCAGAGGCATTGTTCCTTTCTAAAACACTGCATTCTATTGTCTTAATGGAAGCCTGCGAGGCATCACATAACAAACCAGCCTCTCACTGACTTAGACATTCATTGTGTTTATCGCCTGCAAGTAACTGACTTTCACTCACTTCGAGTTTAACATGCACAATGAAAAGTCATCTTCCTTTCAATGGAATAAATAACCATTTATACAAACATAAATGGATCCGACGTGTAAAAACGAGCATCCAGCGAGTGAGTTGCCACAATATTAGCATTTTTCTTTTTTAAAACAAAATGAGCCAGGTGGCTTTTATTCTTCATGGTGAAGGTCTCTGCTCCAATCAAATTAATGAGTGTTTGACATGGCCATTTGTATGTGTTATACAACACCCGACAAGGCCCTGAGTGCTTTCCCCACTGCTGTAAATCATCCCTCATTCAAGTAAACTAACACAGCTCTCTCTTATTTCCTGTCTTCATTCCTTCCAAAATCCACTTCTCATCCCGCTGTGGATGCTAGATTCCATGCAAGTGCACTTTCATGTCAGTCACAACAACTGACAATAACAAAGGACATAGTGATTATAATTGCTTTGTCACTGATTGATTGATTTGCAGTTTATCTGTGTCTATCAATCAAACAATCAAAATGATAAAGCAAAGGGGTGCATGTATATTTACTTGCTCTTGTATAGCTCAGGAGAATGGTTTCTCAGATATTTAGTCTAATGATTAATCAGGAAAAAGTTAAATAGACAAAAACTTAAACAATTATTGACATGATAAAAGTGTAGAGCTACACACTAAACATTCACAACATTAAAATCACCTGGCTAATATCGTGTAGGGCCCATTGTGTTGCCAAAATAGCCTTGATATATTGAGGCATGGACACCACAAGACCTCTGAACATGTATGGTGTCTTATGCCGAATTCATTCTGCATGATTTTACCAGGTGTCAGTGCACCAGGTTTTGCAAAATCAGAGGCAAATCGGTGCTCATTCACGAGGGTGACAATCACACAGTGTGAATTATCAAAGACACAATCTAAGGAAATTTCTAGACACGTCGCCGATGCCTGCAAAATAATTAGCATGCTAAATATCTGGAGCCGTCTGCGATTAACAATCACAATGTGTGCAATGATTTCTGAATGAAAACTGCATAGGCAATGACCTAGAGCCAATGAGAGACCAATATAGATCAGGGAAGTTCGGGAAGAGTTTTTTTTTTTTTTTTATAATCCAGTCTTGCTCGAAACTCTCTCGTCTGACGCACATGGGTTCTCATGTTATTTCCTTATCACTTCTCGCGTGTGTTTTGTTGTGAAACGTAGTTTGCGAACCGGACAGAGCTCTCTGCAATTTTTTCTATTGTGAAGTCATGTAATGTGAAACCTCTTGTCGCCGATCCGTCGTGCAATGTGAAAACAGCAGCAGCTGAATGCTACCCCAGATAGTCACGTAGTGTGAAAACAACGGCGATCTGATGAGTGTGAATATCGTGCAGTGTGAACTCTGCATTAGTGTTGTGAAATTGGACCTCCATGGATGGGAATTTTCCGTCCAGCACATCCCATAAGCAGATTGAGATCTGGAGAATTTGGAGGCCAAAGCAATGCCTTAAACCAGTGCTTCCCTAACCTGTCCTGGAGGAGCCCGTCACATTTGGTATGTCTTCCAAATCAGACACACCCAATTTAGTTCTTGCAGTCTCTAATAATGAGCTAATTAGTGGAATCAGGTATGTTAGATTAGGGAGACATACAAAAGGTGCAGGGCAGGGGCCCTCCAGGAAAGGTTTGGGAAGAACTGCCTTAAACTATTATTCCAGCACAATGTCTAAAGTGTTGCGGGGAACTTTATTTGTCTGAAAGAGGCCACTGCCATCAGGAAACACTATTGCCATGAAGGGGTGTATGTGGTCTGTAACAGTTTTTAGGTAGGAGGTATTAAATTATCATCCACATATTGTAAATGCCAGGTCCCAAGTTTTCCCAGCAGAACAATGCCAAGAGCATAACACTGTCTCCACTGGCCTGTCTTATTCCCATAGTGCATCCTGCTGCCATGTGTTTCCCAGGTAAACAACACACACACACACACTCAGCCATACACCTGATATAAACATGATTCATCTGAACAGGCAGCCTTCTTCCACTGTTTCAGTCCTGTTTTGACACTCGTGTTCCCACTGTAGGTACTTTAAGCAGTAGACAGGGGTCATCATGGGCAGTCTGACTGGTCTGCAGCTGTGCAGTAAATGTCAGTGCCTTGTGTGTTCTGACAGCTTTCTGTTATGGCCAGCATTATGTGTTTAAGTAATTTGAGCTGGAGCTCTTCTGAGTGATTGGACCAGATGGGCTAGCCTTCGCTCCCCTTGGGCAGCCATGACCCTTGTTGTCATTGAATGTATCACCTCACACGACTTGCAATTTTGGAGATGCTCTGACACACCCTCATCAAAATGCTTCCTTGTCAAAATAACTAATATCTTTTTTACTTGCCTACAGTCTTTTTCCTGAATTCATCACATGGAATCGTTTACTTGATGGCTAATATATCCCAAACCCTTGACAGATGCCACTGTAATGATATAATCAATGTTATTCAGTGTTATTGTGATTGATTAGTGTAAAATGTCAAGTTTTTTTGTTTTGAAAGAATTCGATTTTATACTACATTTTTTTTTTTTTACAGAGAGAAACAATTATTTATTATTATTATTTTATTATTATTATTATTATTTTGCAGTGATTATACAAATCTAAGAACAATTGTGACAGATCTCCCCGATATTTGAGGAGTCACTTATTATATTAGGATAAAGATCTGCAAAGCAGAACACTTCTTTGCTCTCTATATCAGTCTTATTAGAGAAGCAACTTAGATATGATATAGATTTATTTTAACATTTATTTTTATTTTCCCCAAATACAAAAAGTAAATGTGCTCTTTCTATGACAAACCTAAACTGATAAAAGAAAAACAGTTCAAGGCTGGAACTCCTTTGATTTTGTGCATTGTAGATCGAAAACAAAAAGAAATAGTATATGGTACATTACAAAGAAGATTTTCCTTACATAGGCCTATATGATATATCCATTACTAAAGTATGTTTAATCCTTGAGTCAAAAGGTCATACACTTGTGGTAAAAAAAAAATAAAAAAAAAATAAATGTTTAGTAGAGGTTAATACTGTAGGTCCAGTACTTAACTGTAGTGAGTTTGCTTATGTAAGGTGATATAAAATGTGCTTAAGATCAGCATTGCACACAATATTTAAGCAACACACACATTAATATATATATATATATATATATATATATATATATATACACACACACATATATTATAGTAGTTTTCTGAGCTGTTTGCATGCAATGAAAAGTAATCAGATAATATGCATAATATTCTTGCTTTTGTAAGAACTTAATGTGTGGTTGATGGACAGATGGGGAGATGATAATCTTGGTGTTGGATTAGCCAAAGCAGAAATGTACGTTTCCACACACGAAATGCTAAGACTTACAGTAGATAAAGACTTCACAGCAAGGTTACAATGCGTTCAGTTCATAAGCCATTTCTGCCCATTAATCAGCTGCACAGGACATTAGCCACCTCCTCCTAAGGGCACAACGGAAAGTGCCTGGACTGGGACAGGACACTGGGATCATGACTGTTTCATTTGTTTGTTTGTTTTCACGGGTGACAGTCAGCACACGTTGAGATGATGCATTATGTGCCAGTGACTTTTGCCCTCAGAATCTCACTTACACTGAGGATGATAAATCACTGATTGCAATCTGTCCCAGTCTAATAAAGCACAACACAGAGATAACCAAACAACATGCAGAGAGGTGTTCCCAATGAAGTAAGAATAAGAATAAGGTCAAACGTCAGATGGAGTGACAGTATCAGACCCCATCACTAATTATCACAAGTCCACTGGCCCGACCACAACCACATCCATTCAAGACTAAACATTTCTGAGGACTCCTTTTTCCTACCTCTACCTACTTTTTAGCGAAACTCCAAAAATGTACCTATACATACAATTTATTGCAGTTCCCAGGTAAAATGAATACTAGTGGCAGTAAAACAACATCGATTTTTAATCCTTTACACACAAATCATGATTACAGGGACAGGTCAGTGATTAATAAAGACTTTTTGTGTGGTTCCATGCATCCAATTCTATGTTATGACCTAAAAACACTTTTTAGCATTGTGCATGATTTGTAGACTAATACATCTTGAATTTTACATCACATAAACAACCCCATGTGTATGGCTTTTCTGATGTAGAAAACACACATTTACAGCATTTAACTCATAATGCAGAGAGTGATTGTAGAAGCAAGCTAAAACTGAATGGTTAATTCACCAAATGTGTTTTCATCTCACATTTGCTTTGGTTAACACTTATCTGTTTAGGTTTAGGGTAGGGTTGGGTAGTGTTGACTTTGTGGTAAGTTATAATCAACGTTATATTCAACTCACCTGACATTTCATTTCCAAACTGCCAAAATATATATAACAACCAACACAATAAAATCTTACCAGATTCATGGTACAGTTTGGGATTAAACTAAACACTCAGTGGGCATTTATCTTAGTAAGTATCGTGAAATGTGCAAGAAGCAACATACTGTAATATCAAATGTCGCCAAAGGCACACATGTGACAGTGCATAAATGTCACTGGCCCTCGCATGTTCAAAATGTGACTATGCATGAATTAATAAATTAACAGTTTAAAGTGACCAGGATATGTTTAATCCTCAGAGTAGAACTGAATGGAATCTCAAAATTATTGAATTGTCTGAAGTGTCTGCACCACTGGTATCTGCGTTGCAGCTGTAATGCACAAACGCTCTGGGATGATGCACTGCAGTTTACTATCAGATAATTCCAAGAAAACGTGTGTTTGAGTAGAATAAGATACTGAAATGCAGCGCTATCAGCTGGTTTCTAAAGAACAAAACATTATGCATCTTCGTGTAACCAGTCACCAGTCATGCTGAAAGTGTGGACAGATCAGGCTATTTCCTTTCATATGTGTGATTCAAAGTGAGAATTGATATTGTCAGAAGTGCAAAATTAAAATGATCTAAATCAAACTCGTATAGACTGGTTTGAACTCTGTAATAATAATAATAATAAAAATAAAAAAACTTTTAAAAGTTGATATCTAATAACTGCGTGTGTGTTTGTGTGCGCCCAACAACGGCAAAATTGGGTGTCTATGATACTGAAGCATTTTTAGTCTAAGATCTCTTAGATGAGTTACATGCTGCAGTGACACATAATGCAAGGGCCCTGTGTCAAGAGGAATTCTGGGAAACCAATTTGTACTTACTTTTACACACATTGCTGGCATCAGGCAGAAGAGATTACAACTGGCTTCTCAGCCAAGAATACAGAGCTTAAAGTATGGATGGGCGGGGTGTATCACTTTCACGTATCCTTTTAACAGTAAATTTTGATTTAATATTTTTCATTTTTCAGTATTAAAAACATTACAAAATGTCAATTGAAATCATTCCCTGGCTCAATAAATAGCACACCATTTCCTAAAAGACTAAATACTACAAGGTGAAATAATGATCACCATCTTTATTTTGATTCATTTTGCTCATAAGTCCTTGTCCACCATGCATCATATTTGCAGCTGGTTCTGTTTAGCATTGGTCTGACCTTGCCAGTTAGACAATGGCTGAAAATAACAATGACTTATAAGACAAAGCGATACACTTGAGCTTTAATGCCTTTGTTGCTGCGTACCGTTTTGGAATGCAAGCAGGCACACTAACAGGACTCTATGCCCTCAGGCTAATTTTTTAGTGCTTTAAAAATGTACGGCCATATGCGAACCCTGCATTTATCATGCTGGAGAGTCTTGATTAAAAGCCATATGCTTCACAAGTCCACATTAAGTGGTTATCAGCAAACGAAAGCAACGGGCTTCCTGACCTGACTCATTATTCCTGGGTGTATGTAATCAGCGAGGATAAATTTCTGGCGCAGCCGGAAAAGGTGTTCGAATAAAGAGCGTTTTGGTTCCTCTCCCTGACATGGGCATCACTCTCTGACTGCTGTTTGGAATGCACAGAGGAGAAACGGTCCCTCTAAAGCTTATTTATAGTCCAGCACTTTAGCAAGCACATTGATCTTTTTTAAAGCATTTCCTCTGTGTTCGGCACTGGCTGTGTTCTTTGAATTTTAAGCTGTGGATGGATGTGAGATGTCTGGTGATGCTCGCATGATCCTTCCTCAAGAAAAGAGGAGAATCTAACACAGGCTATAAGGGCTTTAGGTCAATGAGAGTATATTGTTTGAGGCTGCACGTCTGGCCATAAACAGAAAGAAAAATAATGCAGGGCTTTTGTTCAGTTTGATCAGTCTATCACTTTTCAGCATGTGCAGTGGTCTGCGCGAAGCATCACCTACACACAGATATATTCCCTGACAAGGCGTGCAGACAAATGGAAACTCATTAATGAACCACTTGCCAGCTGTACACCCAGGCACACACACACAAAAAAAAAAACTTCAAAGTAATGCCTGCCAAAATAAGAAGCAATTTGAAAGAAAAATGCAAGTTTGAAGGCTAAATCAATTTAGATTCAGGCAATGTTTGTTCAGATTTTTTATTTTATTTATTTTTTGCTTGCTGGTTTGCTTCTGTGAAAAGCATCAATAAACACTATTAATTTTTTTTTTTGTCTTTTTGTTTTTGTTATTATTTACCACTACATATGCTATTGCTGACTTTTTAGACCCAAACGATTGCTTCTGTCTCTAAAATGTAGAGCAATTAAACTGGAGCACTGCACCATTCATATCTGTTACTTTTATGTATTATGTTTCCCCTATAAATTCCTTTAATTTTGTTTTACCAAGACAGATGGAGGTGTAGGCTGTAGGCGTGAGGCCATGTCAGTCTGAAAGGATGTATTTCTAAATCTCAGTATATTTATCACTACAAACCTCAACAAATAAATCAATCTATATCACTTCAGAGCTATGCTTGAAGCTTCAGTTTAGTATTGTTAATTTTGGCTTCATTATGAGTTCTACTAAAATCTACTCCCAAAAAAATCACTGTGCTGCAATCAAAATAAGTGTTTAAGCCTAAAGCACATTAATGATTTACAGCCCAGGCTTCTGTAAATGCTGGGAAACAGTGCAAACGGAAGTCTAGTAGAACAGAGAGCCAGTGAACCTGCACAATGTTTACACATAAATAATAGATGTCAAATTACAGGGAAATTATGACAGCAGCATACTGCTTTCTCGAGTTACAGAAGCTGCTGGAAAGATTTTAGTAACACTGGGTGTTTGTTTTCTTTTCTGGCAGTTTGTGCACATATTTTAGTTGCTTATGAATAAATCAAAAGTAAAACTAATGGCAAATATGAACATACAAGTACTAGAGAAAACTGCCACATAATTCTTGTATGATTGTGTTTTATCATTTGTGTTTGGGCAGACCATTCACTGAAGGCTCATGCGTGCTTTTAGAGAACATTACAATAATTCACAGGGTAATGTTACCCATAGTTAACAGCACATTCCAGGGTCCAGTTAATGGCGGAGCTCCTCTCTGATAGTGGACAAAGGTTTGCTACATTTTGATTCCTTAGGACCTCCAGATGCAGCAGTGGTGAGAATAAAAAAAAAAATAGAGAGAGAGAGAGATCACATAGATCCATTCAAATCATAACTATGTTTTCATTTGCAAGCTTAAAGGAATAATTCACCCCAAAATTTTAATTCTGTCATCATTTACTCAGCCTAATGTTGTTCAAAACCTGCATGAAACATAAAATAATCAAAAAGATGGTGGTTGCCTTTTGCCTTCCATAGTATTTTCTTTTTCCTACTATGGAAGTCAATGGCAACCACAAACTGTTTGATTACCAACAATATACAAAATATCTTCTTTTTATGTTGAACATAAGAAAGCAACTCAGGTTTTGAAAGACATGAAGGTGAGTACATTTATTACACTTGTGTCCTCTTTGAGTTGATAACACAGTAAGAGGTTCTAGAAGTTAGATATCCCATAAAGTTTTTCATATCTGATGTTCTCACAACTGCACCTGAAGTGACACATAATCCAAAAACCATAACGTCATTGGTGACATGAATACTCATCACTACATTATTTGCCTCCCTGGGTGGCGAAAACATAATAACTACACCCCTTGAACTGCTTTCTAATTCAGTTTTGCAGCGCTCCTACTCATGCTCCTATTTTAATGAGCTTGATTTAGAGCTGGAATCATGCAGAAATGTCAGAGATCTTTTAAATGAATCATTTGATATAGTTTCAAATATATATATATATATGTGTGTGTGTGTGTACAGTGCATCTCCCAATTATCATTGTAATGCATTGCATAAAGTTTTGCCTCTTAAGATTATAATTAAATAAAATTACATAAATTATAAAACTATCATTTAAATATCACTTATAAGGCACATTTTTGAGAGATACAGAGTTAAAGCCCTGAAGTAGTTTCAGAAAAACTGTTCCATTATTTATATGCACTGCAAAAAAATAAATAGATAAATGCTTTTATTACTTAGATTTTTTTTTCTTACTTAATTTTTTTTCTGAAAAAAAGCCCCCCAAAAAAAACTTTTCTAGAAATATTTTCTTGAACTAGGATTTTTTTTTTATATTAGCTGAAAACACGATGTTTTAATAATTAATTTGTTTATTTATGTATTATTATGTATTATTATTATTATTATTATTATTATTATTATTATTATTATTATTATTATTATTATTATTATTATTATTATTATTTTATTTTTTATTTATTTTTTTCATTTTTTCATTTATTGGGCTTTACAAGGTTAATTGTTTATGTTACCAAACCCAATTACTGGTATACTTTAAATATTGTGTCTGAATCCAAATAACAAAATGTTATTGGGTATTGGGTGTTTTAAATCTTGAATATGAAAATACTCTAATGATAACTTAATTTGATGCTTTTAAACAATTATTGTATTTGTCCTATTATATCGCATTGTAATTTTATGCTTTTGTGTTTCAGTCTGTGTAGTAAAGCTTTTGTGTTAATGCCAACCCGCAGCTTGAGAGACTTGTCAATTTACAGGGAGGCAAAACATTTTCACCCCCCAATAAAGTTAACAAGAGTGGGCTATAATAATTTGACCCCAGGGGGAAATGATTTGCTTGCTGAAAAAGAGTAGTTCAATTCCTCACTCTCCCACTGTGATTCGTCTGTTTACTATTCATTATTCAGCACAGACTGTTCCATGTCAGATGCACAAGCGCCACAAAGCTGTCTGCGGCTTCTGCAAGAAATGTTCAATATAAGGTAAGGTGATATTAAAACATCTAGAATCTGAGAAGTTGTCTCATGTCTCATGGGCATCATCATTAGGTGATAATGTTGACCATCTGTGTTGGTGTCAGCAGTCATGGCACCAGCTTCAGGGGGACTGCAGGACACAGTAGACAGAGAAGAGTTTCTGCTAGTATGGCATATTCTCATCCAAAAAAAACGGGAATGAAACAAATCCCATTCTTACGATAATGTCTCAAAGCTCCCTATCAATGGTCCTCCATTCCACCAGTGAAGGACATGCACGTATAACAACAGGGATCTTTTAATCCAGACCATTCCGCCAGCTTCTCTTTTTAGCTCTGCCTGTTTCAGCAACTTGTTTGCACAGGATACATTCATAACACATCTTCCATCTCATGAGAGATGACAGCTGCACATCTGTTTCCACCTCCTTCACTTTCAAGGAATGGATCAGTCAACAGTCTCAGAACGCCAGCTGCGCCTTGTAAAACATGGACTGACAGCGATCAGCTTCCTGACTTGGACTTATGATTGAGTTAGATATCGTTCTACTTGTGGTATTGTCAAATTGTTAGCAGATGTTTGAGAACAGCTGGAGTGGAGACTGTTGATCAGTCCGTGAGCATGTGAGCCATTTGTTTGTGACTTAAACTGGTAATCTGCATACTAACTGAGCTCAGCTCCGTATCTGACATGATGGGTTACTGAAGAGTCGAATGGAACCCTGTCACTATAAACGTCCCACCATCAAACATGAATATATTCCTCTAGAGAAAACTTTTCAAAGCATATTTTTTCTCTTTTACACAGAAGTGGCTTGCGCTGAACCTAATCATTATATAACAACGTCATAAAAGCTTCATGCAGGCAATATAACTTTATGAGCATAGTTGTCAAGCTGTCAGGGGTATTTGGTCTTGTTTTAGAATCTTAAAAAAGAATATACTGCACAAGTCATTGACGGGCCAATTTGATCTTCCTGTAGCAAGTTAATGCTGATTTGATGCTTTAGAATTTAGCACCGATCTATCCGTCCTCTATGCTCCCTTCTTTCCTCTACCCTGTCTGGTTTCTCAGCAACAGTCTCTAGTCACAAATTATCAGGGGAGCTGTGCACCACCCACCTAAGCATTTAATGAGATATTATATTAAGAGGGTATTAATTTGTTTCCATTTTCATATGCTTATTAAAATCCCAGGCTGCCCTCAGGCGCTTAAAAACGGCCCTTTTAATTTCATTTAGACAGAGTATACATGTTTTCTGTCTCCATAAAACAGAATTAGGGCTTAGTCTTTAAATGATGAACTGTCATGCAGGATTTGTGTGTGTGTGTGTGTGGTCTGTTTAAAATTGTAGCGATCAAATGTCACTTACATTGTGGAAACTCTCCAACAGGGCCCATGATGAAAACAGCTTAATATAGGGATGCGCCGGAAACAGAAACCATTTTGGGAAAGGACATAAATGACCAAATAACAGAAAATTTTAAATCATATCTCGACTCCAAGTAATTCAACTGGCTTTTAATGGGTACTCTCTTTGGTGTCTGATTCCAATTCCTTAAAAAAAACATTTTTTATATGTCATTAAAACACCGTATGTTATAAACACCATTAATCATTTATTATTATTATTATTTTTGTTCTTGTTATTTTATAAGAGCACGTACTAGCATGGATACCTGATTAGCCTGACAGCTTAGCATTTACCACCACATGTATTCATAACAATCTTAAAAGTAATTATGTGTTAAATTAAGGGTTAAATCAGTTGTAAAACAATTAAATGAGCTTCAAGTATTGTTGTTGTTGTAAACAGTTTATCAATTGAAAGAAATTCACCATTATATTAATATTTTGTATTTGCTATTACTATTAACTGATACAGCAGTTGATGGAGACTTGATTTTGAGGGAGGACCCGGCATGTCTTGCTCCTCTGTCAATATCTCATCAAAAAGCACTGTCGCATTCAAAAAATTTATTTAATTAGTATCAGAGTTGAAATCAATGGACTGCTGCAATTCCTCTATTCCTCAGCAATGCATCTTGTGTTTCTGAATGCAAGAATGTGTTTTTGTGTGAATGACATGAGGAGGGAGGAGTGGGATTTCTGACCAGTGTGAGATATTTCTTTCTCAAGAAGGCAAACATAATCCCATGCAAAGAAAAAGTATAGTTTGTTGTGACTTTGCTGCTCTATTAATAAACATACAACTGTAAAATATAAAAATGCAGAAAGGTTTGTGTAAGGATTAAGCTTTGAGAACATAAAATCATTATCTTAATTACCCTAATGTTAACAATACAATTCAAAGAAATGTAATGAAAGAAATATGTGTGCATTATATATATATTAAGTCTTCTATAAAATAAACATGCCAAATAGACTCTGAATAAAAGTGTGTCTGTAAGAATATAACTTTTCCTTTTTCACTCCAGCATCTTGAACAGTGCCTTCCAGTAGCAATAAACAAATGTCATTCATTACAAAAGAGCGGATCAAAGATCCATGCATGATAAAACAGAATATGTAAGTATAAACAAAGGCACTGTTTATGCAAGTTTATAAATCTCGGATGTAGGCTATCGCACAACAACCTACATTAAAACTGTCATCTCTGCAGTGCCATTCAGTAGTCCCTTGGATAGTCTCTCCCATCTGGCCATTGTAAACTTATCAAACACTTCTTCTTCTGCCTACCCTTATCAAGCTGGCTTGTGCCACTTGCTGCTCTATTTAATTGAGAAAATCACCCCAGAGCGCTGGTCCTCTGACAACCAATCAAAGCTTGTCTTTCACTAATGCGCTAATAGACACCGAAGTCATGCTAAGCTACGGATGTTTATTCAGCAGACTGTGCATGAGGGATGGAGTGTGCTCTGTCTGCTGCATGCACAGTGCACTAATGATAGAACTGCTTTAATTTAAGACCGCTGTCTCCGGCTGCTCTGGTAAGTGATATTTCAATGGGTTATTTCTCTTCATTAGGGCACAGTGTGTATGGCTGAACAGGCATGAAGAGCATGAGGTGCACAGCCATTGATGGCATCTTATCTGGTCTCTGTGCTGTGACAGGGATTGGGGCAGTATTAGTGTGACTCTAGCTATCATAGTATTGCACATTCCCAAGTCCATAATTGGAATGTCAGTCTTGCAAGGAAAAGCCCTCCAAGGACTTCATAGTAGTCATTGATTTTACGAAAGCAGAAATTTCCAGTCGCAAAAAAAAAAAAAAAAGAAAGCCTTTTCTTTCCCAAGTCTTACATCAGGCACAAGAGCTTAATTCTTGCTTTAGTTGATCTGCCTGACTGGCAATAAAAGCCAGAGAAGTGTTGCACATAATAACATGTACATTTTCACCAACGTGCGCAAGTAAGCAATAGAGAGTATAACATTTTAAGTTATATTTTACAGCTATGGACAACTCTAAAATGAAATATTGAATTAGAGTGCAGCAGAGCCACAGGCAACTTTCAACAAATATGCAAAATGCAGACGAGAAAACGTCCCCGATGGCCATGTTCCGTTGCAAAGGTTCAGGAGGTCTTTTGCCAGTCATTTCGAGTGAAATTGCTGTCTACTTTAAATCATATCCTGCCCCCAGGACTGCTCAATGAGAGGAAATGAGGAAAATGCCCTTGCCTCAACCCCAGATCAACAAAGACAATGGCTGTCGCCAAATGGATGGTAAATTCTTGCCTTCATTACAATCTGAGCCCTGAGATACATATCTATACGTGCAATTTCCCAGCAAAGCAATGATTTTAAAAATGAAGGGACTTACTGATACAGCTTATTTTGTTTTCAGTCATATTAGACTACTTCGACTATCAAAGTACTGCATTTTTTTTTTTTTTTTTTTTTTGTCTGGGTAGTCTGGGCAGACTGTAATTATGAATTAACTCAGACTTGTGTGCATTCAGGTGGATTTGTAATCAAATTTAACACTGTAGGGTATCAGAGTGATTCAGACAATTTAAGATTTGACCAGATTGGTCTTGAACAACACAAAGAGCAACCCCACAGCTTGCAACATTAAAACAAAAGAACACTTATTGATGTGTGCACATAATTTCTTCAGCCTGGTTCTCATATAAGAACCTGGAGATTTGGTTTGGTCTTTACATGGCATGTAGTGTGACCCATCAAATATAACTATAAAAAATAAATGAATAAGAGTGACAATATTATTGCAATTTATTTAGTTGTATTTATAGTAAAATAATAAACTAAATAATAAAGTGTGATAATACTATTATAAATGCAAACTATTTATAGTAAACTATTTAAAATGGTAATTGTGTATTAACAGATGTCAACTGTTGGTATACACAAGCGTGCACTAAAGTTATTTACACAGCACATTTCTTATTTTGGTTACACATTTCGGACCTGCTTGTGGACTAATGTGCACCACTGCTTATTGATAATCCCAACTCAGGAAGGACAATGTCAATGTTGGGGCAAGTAACCAAGATTGATGGTCAAAGAGATGCACAGCCTGACCACCACATGTAAATCCATGATAGAAATCATGAGCTACATACAGTACTTCGTCGGACTGGTTTCGCACCCAGGTTAAAGACCAGGCTCCTTCTACACCTTTTGACCCTTTTGTTCCTCACAAAACACACCCTTACATTCACAGAATGACAGAGAGACTGTCTTTTACACAATTAGATGCATTTAAAATCATCTTAAAAGGATTTTTTAATTAATTTCAGTTCATTGCATAACTTCATAGCAGGTATGTAACCCACACATCTGTCTATGTTCTAATCACTTAATGCATATGTATTTTTAATAACTGTTGAATAGCTTAAGGCTTCATATTCATGTTTAGTATGTGTGTGTTTGAATCTTCTTTCTTGAAACGTTTCTTCCGATCCATTCTTTGTCAAATGTATTATATACTTGTCATAGAAATCATGTTCAAATTGTACTCTGCGAGAGCGGGAAAGTTTGGATCATGTGACTGATACGATAACATGTTGATTTATGTATTGGGAGGAGAAACATAGCAACACTCTGAGCTAAGAAAATGTCTAATTGGTCAAGACACCAATTTGGATGTGTCCCACAGCCATGTTTAAATACTCAAGAAACCCATCAAATTATGTTTTTTTTTTTTCTTGCCTTTTTGCCACCGCGTTTTGTTGCAGCTTTTTAGCGCTCTTTGAGCATGCTCTGGTTTGCATGCCAGCTGCTCCTCTAAAACCATGAAGAGAAACGCCATCTAGTCTCATTACTCTTCTTGCTGGCTTCTATTTAAATGCATTTTCTTTTCTTTTTTTCGTTGAGAGTTTCATGTTCTAATTTAAGTTTTGTCACAACGCCGTGTCTCAGAGTCCGACCTCAGGTGTCCATATAAAACTTCAACAAACCCACAACTCCGCAACTTCAGCCAATGCCCAAGACTTAACTACAAGCGACCACAGCACTTTCAGCCAATCAGCAACCTTGGAAAACAAGTACAACCTCCAAATTATTGCTGAAATGGTGCATGCAATATAAAGTTTATATCCTCACTGAGATACTCAATGCGAAGGTTAATTCAAACGATTGATGGTTGTTCAGGTCTATACACGACTTGGGGAAGTTTTGGCCTAATGATCAGAGAGTCAGACTCATAACCCAAATTTTTAGCTTTTGACTCTCGTACCGGAAGGGATTGTAGATGGGGGATTGTAGGTGCTCCCCTGGCGCTGCAGCATAAATGGCTGCACACTGCTCCGTGTGTGTATTCACTGCTGTGTGTGTGCACTTTGGATGGGATAAATGCAGAGCACTAATTCACGTCATGTCACTTTACTTCACTACAGTTGCATGCAGTGCATGCTATGAACTTGGCATTTCATATTTTCACTCTTCCATTTTTAAAATCATACTTTCCTCACTTTCTTTCTGCAACCTGTGTACTGTACATGTTCATGTGTTAGATTAGGTTACATGTCTTAGATTTCTCCAATAAAGTCTTATTTATATTGAAAAGAGGGATATCTTGTGTTTTGTGCTTACAAATTAGTTTTAAACTGCCAGTCTTGTTACTGTGCTAATTAATAGTGCTTTCACTGTATTTTTATTATCTATTGCAGAGTGGATGTTATACAGTTGATGCCATAGAATAGCAATTTAGTTTGAATTCCCCCCCAAAATTAAAATTGACCTGTCCCTTTGAGCTAAATTGACTTGTTTCCCTTTCAGCACAAACTCAGACATTTTGGACTCAAAATAACTACCTCAAAATCGGTTAAGAATTCGGACTTGACTCGGACTCAACAAAGTGGACTTTTAGCACTATTTGTTTTTGCTCTCAATCTATTACAAATGCACAAGGTTTCACAGACATGAAACAAGTTGTGAACTACTTAAAAAACACACATCCGCTTTGAAATTTTTCTGTGGTGGGTGTGTGAACAAAAGTGCTTCATTATTAAAGATCCCCTCTGGTTGTAAAATATCCTTTCTACTGAATATGTTCATGCATTGTGATTTTAAAAATGATCTGTGCAAAATAAATCTAAAATATCTAATACAATATAATATCAAAGATCAAAACATATTATCTTAAATAATTTATAATTCCCTTTTTTCTCATGTGAATAACTTTTTTCTCATTGAAATAAACCACCCAGCATGTACAGAGACCACAGTGAGAAGAGCAGTAATCCTATTTTTCCCTCTGTCTCCACTCCTTGGCTTTCTGAAGTCCTAATCCTTTTACATCCTTTTATCAACCTGATCTGTTCTCCAAGGCTAGAAAGCACCCTGATGAGCAGCCATCAGCAGCCTAATAGATTCACTCAGCTCTCTGCCAGAACAACTGGTTTACCCTGATGATCTTTAAAACAATCAAATCGACCTGAACATGCATGCCAAAATAGTAGAGCTGCCAAGATTAAAGAATTTATGGATTAAATAAATTAAGTGCCTTAATAAAAAGTTTCAAATTATAAGTATTTCCAGAGAAATGTAATCAATATGTAATGTATTTTTATCATTTATTTTAAAAATGAATAAATTTTTCAAGGCGTGTGAAATATATTCAGCAGAGATTACGGAAACATACATAAATACATAAAAAGAAATTAAGATACTATTAAACAAATAATCAACTTCATCCCTGAATAAGTAAATGAAAAATTGCATGTGCACACAATAACAATGAAGAGGAGTGAAGTTAACATAAAAATTAACAAGGGATGCTTAAGGCACTCTTATATAAACACATAAATACACACACGCACATACATAAATGCATGCATAGAACCAGGGAGGAATTAATGGAAAAAGGAGAAGCTTGTATCCACTTTATTTTTGATTGCAGCAGTAAGCTGTTTTGTGAATGTGGAAGATTTCCTATTCATTAGCTGCTGTAATAACTAGAAGTATAACGAAATGCAGTAACTGTGTGTTTATGATTGCAATAATAAATGAAAACAATATGATAACAAATACCAGTTTGAGAACTCATGCAGCATAATGAACTTTTTTTTATACCTCTAAAATAACTGGAAGCAACTGACGTTGAAAACCCTGCACGTTAAAGTAGAAAATAGGTCAAGTCCACTATTGCATTAAAAATGAGATGGACATTGTAAGTGATTCATACTGAATAAACATTATTGTTACAATATCATTTTACAATTTAGATAATATACATTATTTCTTGCATTTATTTTGAGCTCAGACTGAAAGGGATGAATAGTCATAATGAAATACTCATGTGGCAGACAGAGGCTGATGCCTTTATGATGGATGAAGTGATGACAAAAATGTGGTAGCAGAGGCAATATAGCCAATAAACAGCATTGTTACCTGAACACTCAAGGATAATACTCTACTTTGTAAATGACAATGTTATTTGCTTTCAGTGCATCCATATTCATTTTTCTCATGCCTTTGACACATTCATTAGTACTCAATGTTCCTTCATTATAATTCCATGGAAGACGATGTCACAGTTAGCCATCTCATTAATACTGCAAATAGTAATAACATTTCAAAAATGCAGTTAAATAGATCTTTGAGGACACTGTTGAACTACATCAGAAAAGCATTATGCATCATTCATTCGTGTATGCAGTGAAATAAGAACTTACAGGGCATTGCATCAAGGAGAGGAAGAAAGAAGGACAGCAAAGACGACAAAATACTTTTAATTTGATCTAAGTGAAAAGACACGCCTCCACTTTCTTTCCCACCTGACTCTGGAGCTGAATCGTTTCCATCACCTCCCTAAAGTGGCCCTCTGAAAATTCATTTAGGCTTCACTATTAGATTGATCTAATCAGCTCGCTTCAATTTTCGGCATGCATTTAACAGCGGCAGAGGAAAATCAGACCCATAGTCTAGGGGTTTTGAAAGCCCTTTGATACTAATGATGGCTTTGCTCCATAAAAAGTAATTTCCTGGCTGAAGAAGCATTGTGTTTTGTCCCCTGTCGTTCTATATGCAACTTTCTCAATACCAACTAATGCACCCATGATGCAACTGATGGTCCACCCAACAATTACTCACTCTCACACGTTCATTTCTTGGGACCAACTGGCCCATTTTCACAAAAACCATCAGAGATAGTAGGGCCTAACTAGCACAAGCAGTCTTTTTTTCTTCTTCTTTTTTTCTGGAATACGATAACATTATCCATGACTAGATCAGATGTGCAGAAGCTCAGCTGGAGTGTTCAGTTAAGGGATTGTGGCGTGTCGCCCACCAGCCGGTGTAATTTAATCAACAACAAGCCATATACAGTGGACAGGTTCTCAGAGAGGTGCAGGACAGATGGCCTGGACGTGAGTGACAAATAGCAAACATAGAGGAGCCCGTTGGTTCATGTTGGTTGTTGCATTCTGCGCACGCACCAGCGATAAGATGTTTGCACCTACACTGCTGTAATCTCTGCTGTTGTCTGAGATATAGTTCACTTGCTAGCAAGTAGGGCTTTACAAGAAGAGCACCTGCTATTGGTATTACTCTAAGCAACATCAAAAGAGCAAGTGAATACAAACACACTTAAGGTGAACATTTTTAGATGAGAGAAAATTGGTTCAGTCGTTTGAAAAGAACGTGTTCACTTTTGATTTTTTTCCCCCCACTTTCAACCATGTTGAGAGCAATGGCAATGAGACATTGAGAGTTTATTACCTTCCCATGTGAATCTAGGTTTGTCATTAGCTGAACCATCCTTTCATTATTCATCATTAACATCAGAAACTCTTTTTCTATTTGTTTCAGTTTTTGTAGCACAGCAGTTTCACTCGGAGTTGACAGCTGCCCTTGTGTAATTTTACAGCTAATGAGGTCACTGCTCATTTTTCCTTTGAAAGGTGAAATTCAATTAAATAAATGAAACTTGTAGGACATTCTTTGATGGGGCAGTTTCTACACTTTTCAAGGTCACTCACCTTTTTCTGGTGTATAATATTTGCAATTTTAAGCCTTCTTGGTAAGCGCACTAAAATAAAAAGCATTACTTTATTGTTGCGTGACGTTTTCATTTACCGTCAATATTGTCACTATCATCTTACTTAAAATCATCACCACTGTCAGTATCATCTTCCTCACAATCAGTCACACACAGCCTAAAAGCATGACCAGCGCAGCATATGCCTGAAATCAGGAAATATTTGCTGACAGCTTTGATTTCTGTCAAATGAAGTTCTTAGTCAGATGCATCTGTCTATGAGGAATGTGAAATGAAAATATCACTATTAAGCATCTGATAGACAAAAACTGCTCATAGTGAGTGTGTGTGAATGTGTGTGTGAATGAGTGAGTAAGTGTGCCCCAGCACTCTCAGGATTGTGTGGTATCCGGCATAAAACGTGCCAAATCAGGTGTACATTTATTGTGCTTTTATTCCCCCAGACGTTCATTCTGTTTAAACTATTTCAATACATATTAATGCAGTATCGAGTAATGTTGAGTATGATAGAATAATAAAGAGTATAAAAGTAATTGTCCAAACATTTGTCTGTTAGTGGAAATAAAACACTGTTTCAGATTTCTTAACTATTTTCAGTTCGTGCAAATCTGAGATTAAAATAAGCTACTCTTTACTCTTGCACTTTCCATTTATGAAATAACATGAAATTTCAATAAGCAAAGTCATTAGCTTTTTATTTTTTCCCCCCTAAAAATGTGTGTGGGTAAGTGAAAATGAAAAGTCTAGTCAGCTCAGCCAAAAGAAAAATGCCTCTTGACAGTCTGTTTATACACAAAAGCAGACTGGCACAAATGCACTGTCATCTCTGTGTGTCCATTTGACAAAATATGTCTCATAACCTATAAAAAGCAACAGAAAAAAAAGACAGACTCTGGGGAAGAGCAAAGAGATTCTCTGCATCCAGCTGAGATCAAGCCAATCAATGATAGAGTGGCAAGAGAAATTTACACAAGTCAAGAAAAACTAAATGTTTGGGCTGTATATTTGGGAGTTTGTGGGAAACGCTGGATCTGGGAAATGAAGAGAGTAATTATGCACTTAAAATGTGAACAGACTCTGAGTCTCTTTATAGCCTCCTCATTCCAACTGGACAAATTTCATGTCATTTGGCAATAGCTCCAAATTTGAATGTTTTATACAGAACTCTATTTGTTTGATTGTTTGTTTTTATTTTAGCTAAGAAACTCTGACACATGGTGTCACACGTATGTTATGAAATATTTGCCAAATAGTTTTCAGTTTTTTTTTTCATTCAACAATTTTGAGTGATATAATTTCATGTTTACTGAACATATGAATTCATTGAGTATTACACACACACTGCATATTAATAACAATGTGAAAGATACTTCAGGTGATAATGACATATTACTACTTCCTCATGTAATTAAGCTATAACATCAAAATAGGGCAGGAGACATGCATTATTTGCATTATAATTATATGGATGATTATAGTTTTTGTATTTCATCTAATAAACATACTATAGTTAAACAAATTTAAATGAAGTAGACTGTCATGCATGCTTTTATCTTGCAACAAAATATATTTCATGCATGTAAGGCCAAATTCATTTATTATTAGTTTCCCTTTACAAAAAAACGTAATTATTGTAATCATAGCAACTCAAATTTATTTCACAACTATATAAATTTCCTCTTTCAGGACTGAGAAGAATAAAAAGCCTCCCTGCTGCTGTTGGCTTTGTATTAATGTTGGATAGCGTAAAGAGTTTCTAGGAGGGCACATGAGGGCAGTCCTCGCTCAATATGCTAAAGCAGTGGAGCTTTCTGAGGCTTTCTAATTAAACTTGTGCATAATGGTCCACATATCTGCATGCATGCAAAGCATAATGTGCCTACAATCATTCTGAAGTTATGAAAGTGTTTTCCATGTTTGTGTTTATCCAGTGCTATTCCCTAAGGTAGAATAACCTTCATCCAGCAGAAAACATCTTAAAAGAAATGTAGCAAACATACCTTCAGTGCTGCATGCTGTTTATGCAAGTTACTGCAGAAGCTAGATTTGTCATATAGAATTATATGTCAAATACATGCCTACTACCATGTATTACTGACATATCTGAATGCCATGTCTACAGACGACCAGATGGGAAATGTGCAATACATAGCTTCCTAGCTTTATGCCTATTAAAAATAAAAGGAAATTAACCTGTATGCCACTTTCAATGGTTATGATAACATAGTAAATATTTCAGTTTGGTGTGACTCTGAAAATTGAAAAACGAGACAAAATGAAAGCAGTGACTCGTTCTCCTCTCCCCTCTGTGCCCAGTCAGCTGAACTGCTGAAAAAAAAACCTGTCTGCAGTTCCTTCAACTCAGTGATTCAGCCTGTCAACCTTGCTGGAGAAAGAACCAAAAACACAGTGGCATCCCCAATGCCAACACCCTCAGCATTTTCACTGTCCCTGAAAACCGTTCAGTCCT